>NW_006263931.1:141744-143893 GCF_000469605.1 Apis dorsata
AACAAAACTTTTAAAAAAATTTTTGTCGTTTATTATATTATATATTATATATATATATTATATATTAGAAATATCTAGCATAAAAGATTTAATTACAGAAACTTACCGAATTACTGTCAATTTAAACTTATACTTTATATTTTTAAAATAAATTTTTCAAAGTAAATTTAAAAAATAAAATCAATACAGAAATAAAAAAATCTTTTTATTTATTTTAAATTATTTATTTTGTGATAAATTGTATAATCAAACTTCGGTTTGTTGTACAATCGAATAATCAATATTTTATTGTAAATTTATAAAAATATTAAAAAAATTAATTCAATATATAGATTTTAACGATCTATATTTTATATATCTAAATAAAAGAAAAATTATATATAAACATAGATTTAAAGTTTTATTAAAAAAATTATAATAAAAATATGAAATACGAAAGAAATAATAGCAGATATAATGTAAAAACAAATCACTATTTAAATAGGAATTAATTGAGATAAATTAATAAATAATAAGTGACTAATTGTTAATAAAATTGCTTTATCCTAAAAATATATACGGTGGAAGAAAGTGATTTTAAACTGCTATATTAATTATTTATTTCTGATGCCATAATTATAGAGAATTAGATAGAAGAGAAGAGAAGAGAATTAGATAGAATAGAAATAGAAGAATTATTAACATTTATCAAAAATTGACTAATATATGACAAGTAAATGTTTTTTTTTATGAAGATTTTATGTTTTTATATTTTATATATTTAATAGAAAAAATGTTAAATAAATATTTTAAAGTTTGTTTATTAGACTTATTGCAACAGTATTTTATATATAAGTTATTTAAGGTTATGAAATCAGGCATTGAAATCAAAATCAATGTTCGAGTTAACTTATGTTAATTAATTTAAAAAGTTTTTCTACATACGTTTTTTAGAGTCTAAATTTTATATCTAATTATAAATTTTATTTTAATCTAATCCTAAAATCTATACTTTTCGTTATTTTTATAAAGATTTAAAATTTTATTTTGTTGTTAGAAAAACAATTTTTATATTTTGTTTAAATTTATAAATATATTATAATTTATGTTTAATTAGTTGAAAAAATTTTAGTATTTTATTATTTATTAAAATGTGAAAGAAAGATAGTTAATTTCATAACAATATTGCATAACAAGCATAACATTATTATTTTATTATCACTAAGATAAATTGTTAATAACATATTTTTAATTAATTATATCTATGATCTACTAACATATGAGATTAATTAATTAATTAATGAAAGTTACACTAATTTTCCATTTCAAAATATTTAACATATTTGTTTTTAAAATAATAATAATTAAATAAAAGATTGATAGCAACTGAAAATAGAATTTATTATTGCAAATTTTATTTTTATTTTATTTTAAATGACACGAATAGATTAAAGATAAATTAATACTAATCTCAATAACCGTGAGTTTACTGTTTTATTCGCATTTTATATTTTTATCATAACTTTTTAATAAATTTTAAACCACCTGTATTTATATATTTATAAAATATTTTTTTTTTTATTTAGACTTATAGAATATACCGACAACGTTTGAGCATTAAAATCTGTGATATCTTGTATACGTGTACGTATGTCGAAAATTTGTGCTTCTCTGACGTATCGCTGTTATTACGATAGGCATATATATATATATATATATATGTACATATACATCTATATGAACATATTACAGATTATGAGTTTACTCCCGCATATTTGAACAACTCAATATTTCATCTATCTGAGAACATTTATCATGCAAATACTTAAATGGATTACTAAAAGACTAATATGGGAAGTAAATTTTGCGCAACATCGATGCGATCCTAAATAAACATAAAGTTTTATCCGGAAGTATCAACCACGAAATTCTCTAATTAATCCTACTGGACAACCATGGTGGTATTTGACATTAATATTTGCAGATAAACAATTACATTTCGACCTGATCAATCATCGATTTACTGCTTTTTAAATTTTTTAAATTTACGATAAATTAATTTGAAATTTTATTTTGTTCTTAAGAAAAAAAGAAATCAATAATATCTATACGATATCTATCATCTCTTGCAAATTTAATTTAAGGATATTATTATGCAAAAAAAAAAAAA
>NW_006263931.1:144152-146691 GCF_000469605.1 Apis dorsata
ATTCCATTCCGAGATATTCCTTTGTGTACAGTTTGTAGTTGTGGCAAACTCATATCTGACCACATCTTCGAAAGGGATTAAATTGAATTTCGCGATCAATAAACCGTTCGTGTAATGGCCCAATTATCAAGTTATTGCTCACTCGAGTGCATGGAAGAAAGTATATAGATATTTTTTTCTTCTTACAGTAATAATTTCGTCCTAATTTTTTCTTTTATATTTCAAAAAACACAAGTATTGTTTGTGTTATGCAATTGATTACAGGCAATAATAACACGTTTCATAAATTCAAAAATAAGTATGTAATTGAATTGATAAGAAAAACGTTAGAGCAAGACGGTAATACTTGTTCCTCTTCGAAGCGTTACATAACAACTCAAGGTGTATTAGAAACATATAACAAGTTTAAAACATCAATGTTCGACGATTTATGATTGAAAAATATATATAAAATACAAAACAGAATACTCTGAAATATTCTTCTAATAATATTAAAAAGAATTATCTTGGAAATTAAATTGAAATGAAAAGTAAGATAAAATGACGAATGTAATTTTTTTCTTTTATTTTTAATATTTCATATTTTTATTATATTATATAAAACTAAAATTTAATAAAATAAACATTAGACAATAAAAATAGAAAATTAATATAAAATTACGATTTCTCGACTTATATTATAAAAATCTGATTTAACTTAAATTAATGAATGAAAGTTCAAATAGATATAAGTTTTGCATATATTGCAATAAATATTGGCGTTTATAAAAATATATAATTGAATACCAAATAGTGCTTATTTATGTATTATTTATCCACATAACTTTTACGGAATAAAACGATGGAGATAATAGTGAATACACTATTTTATTATAATGATTGATTCACTTTTAATCTCCTATTTTAATCTCTCAGGTCAAATATTTCATACAATACAGAAGATATGAAAAAATGGACAGAATTACAGAAGATAGAAAAAAATGTTTTAGATAAAAATAATATCATCATTTATTTCATTTTATAATGCTGCTGAACAGGTCTATAAAGATGAATGTCAAATTAAATTTAACTGAAATCTATTTTTTATTATATATTGTTATAACTGGCATCGAAACGTTTTAAAAGCACTCTTTCTTTGAGATACGTCTTTTCCAAGATATGATCTGCTACGTCGCACCGCTAATATTGGTATTACTTGATATATAGTCATAAAAAAGACCGATTGTATATATTTATATGTGTATATAAATATATATAACACATTTATATATATATTTATATGTGTATATAAATATATATATATCACATTGATATATAATTTGTATATATCATATTTTTATTCTGTTCATATTCTCTTTATTTTTTATATGATATGAATAATATGATCATATGATATGAAAAATAAACTTTTATAAATTTTAAGTTAAAATTTTTGAAATCAATAATTTTTTTATAGGAAATACGCAGATAAATTGTTTAATGCATTGAAAATTATATAGTTCCATTTAAAAAATAAAATTGATCTAAAAATTTATCCCTAAACTATTCAATCTAGAAAAAAATTCTTCTAAACTAAATAATTTTTGTTTAAATATTTTCTTAATAATTTTAATCTTTTTTTTAATATTTTATATATTTTTTATATATATATTATAATGTTTCAATTTTCTTTTAAAAATAATATATTTTTGTTAAAACTTGGAAGATAAATATTATTAATGAAATTGTTTTATTTCATTAGAAAATTAAATATTTCATTAAAAAGCTTATATTTTTCAATAACAACTTATTCCAATGCAGTGACAACTAACTCTATGATATGAATAAGGTTAATATTTCCACTTCAATCAATCACAAATAAATGATAGTTCTTATAAAAATTTAATATTGCAATATATTAAATATAAGACTTAGAATCATAAAATAAATATAATTCTAAATTAGTCAATAAAAAAACAATTGCATTATTTTCCAGTCATTTTGTAGTCATTTATTATCTTATTATATCTTATTATCATTACTTTATGTATCACTTATATATATTTTTCAGAATCGAAATTTTTAGCTTCTCCTATTTATTTTCATTTTATCATAATCTCTTATGTTTAAAAATATATTTTTAATATGTTTTTAATGGTTTCGTAACAGACTCTTAAAAAAAAACCATTAATAGACATTAAATTTATTAAAAGATTATCTATCTATTTTTAAATAAGTAATATTTAAAAGAATATATAAAATTGAAAATTTCACTAAACAGTTGTTTAAATGAATTAAACATTGATTACTTTGAAACTTAATTTGTAGAGAAACATGGAAAGTGAATTCTGGCATACGACAGGAAATGAAACTAAAGCAATAGACTAATATAAGCCGAAACTAAGGTTATTAATAAAGTTAATTTAAATGTCAAAATTGCATTCAGAATGTGAACAGGATTTCCTGTGTACGTTGCAAAGAATATCTGTAGGTACATGTTAACTCATTAATCAAAGCTTCACATGTAGAAATAATGGAAAAAGAGAAGAAAAAAAAAAAA
>NW_006263931.1:146907-151813 GCF_000469605.1 Apis dorsata
AAATAGAAGAAAATACAGATGGTTGAAAAATGAACCCGCAATAACCATCTGAAAAACGATTATAAAGTACATAAATATATATGCACTCTCAATGTATGTAATACATTGCAATAATTCTGAAATTGAAAACTGTTGGCGGAAAAACAAACCGAAGCAAAGTTCGCTTCTTTTATCCCTTTCTATGATGGATTTTGACTTGAACACGAGTCATCGAAATTTTACTCGTGTACTTAACCCCACAAAAGAACAATCCCTCTGATTCCCACCTTGAAAGTACGTACACGATTAAACTTTACCCGACGAATCGAATTTAACTTTCTGCACCGTTGCAGGTAACTACTTTTGTTACTTACTCGCTAACAACTTCGTTACACGTTCAACGCCAAAGTACGCTAGAATAGACTACTGAAAGTTCGGCTCAATGAAAAGACGAGTTAACTATCGATTCTATATACGCAATAATTCGACAGCCTCTAACTGTAATTACCGCAAACTTATTCGATAGTCGGTATTCGCGAAGATCGGACAATGGCGAACAACGGTTCTTTCCCACGTAAATATGTCTCGATTCAACGCAGCTCTACGATTTTCCTTCGCCTTATTATTCCTTTCATTGTATCCCCAAGTAAATTTCACAGGCGTTATTTTTGGTGACTTTAAGAAGGAAGAAAAGAAAGAAAGAAAGGAAGAGAGAAAGAAAGAAGAAAAGAAAGAAGCGAAGAGAGTGAGAGTTACATCACGAGACGTACCCCTAGTTATGTCTTTTTCTCATTAACGCCGCCGCGGCGTCTACCCCTCCTCACCTTCGTGACCTTTCGCTTCTCTTAGTTGCCATTGTTCCTTCTTCTTCTACTATTTATGTTTTCTTTTCATTAACGGGCAACTGCCGCAGTTTCGTTATTTCAACTCTGCTCCCCTTTCACGTACTTCATCCACTTTAATGATTCTCATTTTCTTTCACTCGTGAACGCTTTATCGTTGAAGTAAAACAAGTAAAAAAAAGTCAACCGCTCTGTTCTTTGTATATATATATAATGTATAGGCAATTTAATAACAAGAAAAACAGAATATATTACGATCAAATAATTCATCTATACTTTGTAAAATCGCAATAGTTTTATGAAATTAACAATATGATCACATTTGATTCAATCGTGTTAAGAAAGAAAAAGAGAATGTGAAATTGAGAAATTTAATTTAATTAAGAATTTTAAGAAAGAGGGGAATATTATAGGAATAGCAGATATATTCAATTCTTATTTATTACTCTTATGAAATACAAGCAATTAGCTTGTGAATCTTTATATTTAAATTTTGGTAAAGGATTATTATTTCTAGTATCTTCACTCTAGATAGATTATAATGACAATTTTTTAAACTAATATCAAAAGAAAATGCTTGAATAAAAAATTAATATTCAATTCAACAAATTGTAATGACAAAAAAAATTTTATTCAGTAATGTATAAGATAATATCAAGAATCTTATGACCATAAAAAAAATGATCCTAAATTTAGAAACTTTATTATTAATTTCATGGGAATATTAATATATGAGTTTTTAAGGCATTAAAATATAAGTTTATCAGTATTATTATAAATTGTGAAATTTCATAAAAAAAATTTTATTCGAGAAAAATTAGAAATATCTTGACTTTTTTAAAACAAAATTAAATATTTATGATTCAAACGCGTCAAAAATATAATTTATTGATAATTTCAATGTGAACGATAAATATATTGTTATTTATTCTGTCAATTTCGAATTATAAGCCATACAAATAATTTAAATATATTAAAAAATTCAAGATTATTTGAAAATCACTGAATTCATCACTTAATTATAATTTTATAAAATCAAAAATGGTGCTACTTAAAAAGAAATTCGATTTTTTATCGAATAAATATTTTTTTGGAATAAATTTTCATTATCTCAATTTTTCATTTAAATTGAATATTAATTATTATTTTACTGGAAATATTTTCTCCTAAAACTCTTGAAAAGATCTGAAAAGACGACGGTGAATATCCTGTATAAGTCGACTAATTCGAAGAATAGAAGGAAAACATATATGCGAGCTTACCGTAATTCATCTTTGCGGCCAAATTGAGCTTGCACTCGTGTCGGGTAGAATAATCATAAGGACGAGGTTCGTTTGGACACCAAGGCACCGACGGTCCACAAACGCATTTTCCAGTAGACACGGTATTTCCGTTTTCTCCGGCGGTTCCCTCGGACACTAAGTTGCAACCAGGTTCAGACATTATCTGCCCATGCGGACAATGCCTCCTCCATCTGCCCGGGATCTCTAGAAAGAAAGGATAACCGCAAAATCAAGTTACAATTTTTCTCTTCTCGTCGAAAGTTAACAGGGGATAACGAATGGGGTATTAGGTATGAATAAATGGATCAGAATAAGCAACGTGATCGCGTGTCTACCTTTATTTATTACTTTTTCCTTTTGAGCGAGTTAGCTTACTCATCGTTATTCTGATATTCCATATAGATATATATATATATATATATGTATGTGAAAAATTATTGCTGAGTTTTCAATCATACAAATCATTATCAATTGTTCTTTAAATTCGAAATTTGAAATTGAATGAAGAAGAATCCTGCTTTTCAGTTTTTTTTTTTTTTATTAAATATTAAATTTCAAGCTAAAATCAAAAATTTTAAGAGTATTTTTATTATAAATAGAAAAATCGGATAAAAAATCGGAAAAATTATTTTTGAAATTTAATGATATGAATTGATAATTTACAAAATAAATGAAAGATTAAATGTATATCTTTTCATTTAATTTCAATTTTCAACAGTTTGATTTTATAGATAAAAAAATTTGTTCTGTACTATACTAGTTAATAAATTTTTAATTTTTAAATTTCTTCAACATTTTTACTGTACGACAAATATATATGGAAACATTTTATATTATATTATATTATAAAACTAGAGTTTTTTTATTGAATAAGAATATAATACTGAATAAATAATATACATAATAGAATAAAATCATTTGCTTAGATAAAAAAATAAAAGATCAATTCTAAAATATATAAATTTTTAACAGAGTGAAACAAATATAATATACAATGAATATCTTATAACATTAAGAATAATACAGAAGAATAAACAAATGTGATTTCATAGTATGTTACAAAAAAATTATTATATTTACTTGTCGCTTAAAAAAAAGAAACGTTATTATATTAATATCTGGCGGAAAAAGTAAAAAATAATTTAAGTAAGTTAGTATACGATTCCCCTCCAAACAAAAATTAAAAAAATTTATAAAAGATTTGTTTCAAAACAAAAAACAACAAATAACAAACAAATGAAGAAATTTTTAAATCAAATATCGCGTTAATTGATGATATCAGCAATAATATTAATATATATATATAATATAATATAATATAATATAATATATTTGAAAAAGGAATAATTAATATTTACATTATAAAAAATAATCGGTCATTAGAGTATAAGACGAATTCTTGTGAGATACAGGAGAATTGTATCGATGCGATGCAACGTTACACGAGAAAGTCCATGCAATTACGCGGTTGCCAACATTAGTAAACGGGACAAGTATAATGTATGTCAGATCGGACTAAGGCTTCTATTGTACCCAAGAGAATATAATGTGGTTTCCTAACGATACTTGCCATATGTTCTAACGACAAATTCAAATTCAATTACAAGCACCGCGCAAAACTAAATTACATCCCATCCGAGTATTAAGCGAGCGATTAAAACCTATTACGATTTTGAAAAGTAATCGTTACCGATTGAAACATCGCGTCGGTAAAATAGATAAATTTTATAGAATTGGTAACGAGATAAAGAGAAAAAACGGAGTTATTCGTTAGAAAAAAGATGATGGTCGAGTTTGCTCGATCGATAAGTTTAATAATCTAAAGGGTCGAACGTTCCGGAAATCGAATTTACCGATCAGTTTACCGATCGACCTTCTACGCTGAAGCAAATTCTAAACGCGAATTCATTTCGAGCTAATGGTTTGAATGTGCTTCCGGCTAATTGGTCGTGGTTCACCGAGTACACACAGGTAGAGCGCTCTACCGAATTGCTGCCAGACATAACGGCATGCGATGCAATGCTCTTGTCTTCTGATCAAGACAGTAAACAGTTTTATGTCAATATAATCGGGAAGCAAATTATCATCGAACCATAAAGATAATCGACTTTGACTTTCTTTTCCTTTCTCTCTTTTTTCTTTCTTTTCAAAATAAATCCCTTTTATTAAATGTTTATCTCACGCGACAAAACATACGTATATATTCACGTTTAAGATATATCGTTAAGAGATAAAACGTTAAACGAAACTAAGCTAAATGAATCTCAGCATATAGTATCTAAATAAAGATAAAAAAACATGCAGCTAAAAAAGTTTGCATTACTAAAGTTTTACTTTTGAGTTACTTTTATTTTAACTTATAAAACTTATCTCACAAAGAAAGAAAAAAATAATCAATTGTCGATAATAAAAACTGTTATATCAGTCATGGAATTTAAATTAATTAAAACTTTTTTTTGATTTGGAAAAAAACTGTTATATCGAATCAGTATTAATTGGGTAGCGTAGTATCCAATACAGTATTAAGTATTTTATTATAATTTATAATTAAAGGCACTATGAAGATCTGTAAGACTTTTAATGAAATTAAAACAAAACCGCTCATAAAATGATTACTTCGATTTAATATTAAAAAAAATATATTAATATATATTTAATATATTTAATATTTTAATATAAAATAAATATAATTGAAACAAAATATATATTTTTACACAATAATTAATAATTATTAACTATATCTTTATTTCAATTTCTGATGAATTTTTTAAAATTTTTTAAAATTTAAAATTATTCTCAACT
>NW_006263931.1:152320-154530 GCF_000469605.1 Apis dorsata
ATTTATATTATAATTATATTATTATTTAATAATAATTTTCAACAATCAATAATTTTTTTTTTATATAAAATATGCCATTTATTAATTTATTATATCAATATATTACATCAATATTATTAATCTATTATATCTATATAATTTGTTATTGTTTTAATAAAGAATTCGTTCTTTGTTAAATGCAAATCATTTTTATTACACAAAACAATATATTATGATTTGTGTCTTCATTGTTCAAAAATAAATCGTTTGTTTTTATTGACATTTGCATTTTTTTTAACTATATTATATATAATATATATTAACTACATATATAGTAATTAAAAAAAAATTGTTAATAATGAATCTATTCCCGTTTTGTTATAAATTTTCTGATTTTTGGTTAATCGTTTTCGATCGCATTTTTATCCAACATTAACTCTATACTTTTTTTTGCTATCTTTTAATTTTTTGCTAATTTTTTAACTTTATAAACATTAAACACTAAAACCGATTATATCATGAATGAAAATGGAAAAAAAGTATTTAAAAAGTTGTGTGATATCAAAGATGATATATGACATAATAATCATTTTTTTATTGCTGGATATTATTATAAGATGTGGAAATCATTTTAAATTTTTAATTAAATTATACTTTTTAATATACTAATCAATATAGATCTGCATTCTCTATAAAAACAATATTAATTTATTTATGTTAAAAAATTATTAATTTAGGAGATATTTCGATTTAAAAATTGAAAAATGATAATAATAACATCTAATTATACATGATACACTAAATATAGTTGTATTTATTTCTATTTATATATAATACAATGTGATAATAGTACAATTATAAAAAGGGTGATTTTTATGAAATTTTTATATGAAAAAAATAAAGTAAAAATATAAAATAAAGTTTTTTTTATTTAAAATTTTATTTTCAAGTCAATCAAGTTTGAAAATTCTTTTTTAAAGTACAAATGAAATTAACTAATTTTTGATTGAATATAAATAAACTATCAATACATGACTATTCTACAAATAAAAATAAAATAACATAATAGAATAAAATTTTATCACTTATTTTTATAAAACTTTATTTTTATAAAAATCGAGATTGAATCTATATAATATATCAAGAAATCATCATATATGGGTTCATATAATATAATATATTAAAATTTTCAAATTCGAAATTTCTCGAAAACTAATTTTTATATAAAAGAAATTTATTCAATATTTTTTGTTTATTTTCACATATTATTTCCTATTGATAACTCATTCGTAAAATTGGGAAATAACTAATTTCACTAATGGTTGAAAACTTGGTGAAGTTGATTTATTCGAAACTAAAGCTTTAAATGAAAAAATTTTATTTTCAATTTATTTTTTTATATTTATTTATATATAATTTATTTTATTATTTTTTTATTTTTTTATATTTATATAAAACCTTTTTAGCTATCATCCATGAGATATTTTAACATGCAAACATTTACAATATAAATATTTTTATAATAAATTTAACATGTCCATTCTTATTAAAGATATGCTTAATACGATTGCTAAAAAATCAATTTATTAATGTAAAACGAGGCAGTCCTTCGAAAAAAAATGCAAAATGTTACAACTGTGAAAATAGATCTTTTATTTACATACTGCATAAGTTTTTATATTTAAAACAACAAGAGATGATAATTTCTATGATAATTATCACTTCTTGTATTTCTTATAAATAAAATAGCAATTAAATAAAATTAAAAAAAAATATTTAAATTTATTGCATTTATGTAAAATAATTAAAAATAATAGAAATATTAGAAATATTATAAATATAATTATAATATCAAATCAATAATTTTTAATTAATGAATCAAAATATTTTCTTAATTAACTTTTATAACATGATTTTTTATCAACAAGTTATTATTTTTTATAAAAATTATCGATTTGAATTATTTAATGCAATAAAAGATATGATTGAATTTTAAAAAAATTTAAGTCAAATTTAATCTTCATATTTTGATAAAAAAAAATACAGAAACAAAAAAATGATTATTATATTATATATTTTTCTCTCATGTAACTTTTTTTTACCAATAGTTTAGAAAATAAATATATACATATATATATACATATATATAAATATATTTGTATATATGTATATTATTTATATTATTATTATATATATATATATATATATATTAATTAATATTAAATATTTCG
>NW_006263931.1:154951-160010 GCF_000469605.1 Apis dorsata
TTACTAAAATCGATATCACTATTTTCAATATTTTAAATTATTATTTATCAATATGTTAAACCAGTATGATCAAAAACTCAGCAATTTATATAAAGTCTTTTCTTATACTAAATATATCGATAATCCTAATAATTGATTCTTTCATATTTATATCAAATTTAACAGATATTTCAGTAATAAAAAAATCTGCTTGGATCAAAAAAACACCCGAAGTCCGTTTTAATGTGAATATAAATATATAAATCTATTTTACGCTTGACATTCAGCCAGCTATATTAAATTTCTGATTTTACATTGTAAAAGATAGAGAATCGAAAAATATTTTCGTGATGCATGCCAACGGAAAAAAAAAATGCGCATAAAAATATTGTAAAAATTTATTGTTTCGATGCAAACAGAACAAAGAGATTATCTTTAATCAACTTTTTGTTACTACTGGTCGGTATTGCGTGCCCGGCAAAAAATCAATAGTTAAATATTTTTCGTTCGTGGAAGCTGACTTTCAAAAAGTGAACATATTCACGGCACGTTGCAATTTCTGCGAAACGTTGCCACAGAGACAATGAAATACGAATTTCTAGCTACCAAGCAGACGATGTTATGAAAAATAATGGCACCGCCGACATTAATTGTAACTAAATTATACATATGAAATGAGATGCGATTCGATAAATTTGTGCACATTTATTACAACTCGCGAAAGAGAATAATCCATTTACAGAAAACGCAAAATCAGGTGAACTAGTTGAAATTTTTTTTTCCCCTTTTTTTCCAACTTCATCTACATGGATGATGCAAAAACCGCAACATCAGAATACACCGTCTGGCTTGACAGCTATCTGTTTTCTGACTCGACGTGCGCATCCGTAACAATTAACGAACCGGAAACTAAAACTATGCTTTCTCATTATCTGTCACACGAACGATGATCGATGATCCAAAACAATTACGAGCTGCGTTCATTTAATCCGACCAAAGTCGTAATCGAGCGGATTTGCGCTGTAATCTTTGCACTTCGCGAAAACAAATGAATTTACAAAGATTTTGTACAAAAATGATAAAATGTTCAATATCTCTTAACTTCGTAATCTTAAATTCGAATTTGCAGAACAAATATCAATGTTCTTCGTTTAAACATTTGAATTCGCGTCCTATTATCGCTCCTCCTAAATTAAATTTCCAATTTTCAGAAATAATAACACTAAAATAGAAGGCGTGAATCGAGAAATCCAAGAACGGATCGTTCGCAAAAATAATAAATTGCCTGTTTCGTATATTAATTTTGAATCAATTTTTTTTTTAATCCTATGGAATATTATCTGGAATAAATTCAGATAAAAGATATCGCGAAATATTTCCGGAATAAATTCATTCACGAATATATATGTTATATGCATTTAGTTATTATAAGAATGGATCAATTTTATGAGAAATTGGTCATCGAATATGAAAAGATTTTCATTAAATTATCAAACACATTTCAGAATTTTTATTTTTTTTTCATGGAAAAAATAAATTTCACCCAAAGATAATATTCACCCAAAGAAGTGACTTTTGTTTTTAGTATCGGAATTAACACTATGGAATATTATAGTAAATTTAAAAAATATATCAATCTTTATTAAAGCGTATTATTTTCATTGACGCGAATTTTAAATTGAACCATTTACCATTTTGTAAAAAATGAATTGATAATCACCAAGTATTTTTGTATATTATTAAAGAAACAATTTTGATCTTGAAAAAAAAGATCAGATATAAGTTTGATCGAAAAAACACCAAGACAAAGGGAAGCTTGTACCGAATTCTAAATAGAATTGAATACGAACACATAGATAGACACACGATACGTTTCAAGCAAACGATAGAAACTTCGATAACACGGTAAAAATTGCAGTTACACGTTTGCTTTTTCTCTTGATCGGTATCCTATCAGATTTAAAATCGGAAAATCCATCCGATGCATTCAGGTCATTCGGTGCATCCATCGATGTTATAACACGGTGTATCTCTCGCATCAGATCTCCTGTCTTCTATCGATTCACGTAATGTCACGAATTGCACATCACTCAGCCAAGCACCGTGCCGCACCGGTTTGATATCCTGGAGCGTACGCGGACGCAGTGACACATTCGCGCTCACCCATACCAACCTTACAGTCTGGAATGTAATCGCGCAGCTTGGTGAGGTCCCAGCGGCTCACATGAAATAAAGCAAGTAATCGATTGCAGTCGTACACAAACCGACGGACTGCCTATAGACCTCGCAGGATATACAACGAATCCTTGGCTTAACTACTCTATCCCCCTATCCCGTATACACACGTGAAACCGAAATATATTTGTGCGCGCTTCCTACCGAATCTCTCGCGCCACAATATCTCTTTTCTCTTTTATTATACCCGTTAGCCTACGGTTACATATTCTTTCGTGTCATTGATTTGGAAACAATTTAACGATCCATTTTACTAATTCTTTAAAAGGTAGATTTAAGATAAAAGTTGTGGATACAATTTTTATATTTAACATGAATATAATAGATTTTATCAATTTATTTATATTTTATTATCCTTTCACGTGTAATATTCTTTTCTTAAATGAAATTCTCATTTCTTTTTATCACAAATATCGCAAAAATAATTTGTTCGCTTCCGTTCTCCCTTCGAGTTTATTATATAATTTGGAACATAAAATATGGTACTTGATATTTTCTCAAGATAATCGAAAAATGAAATACAGTTTTATCCAATTACTATTTATTATCGGTATCAAGTATTATATTTGGTCATAATTTCGATTAGAAATTTCAATTTTTGGTGAGATATCTCGTACAAAAATCTTGCAATTATTTATTAAATATTTTTTTATATAAATTTATAATTTATTTTTTATATAAATATTCTTAATGAAAGTGAGATTTCTTTCCCGGTACTATGTTTTTAGCTTATGTTTTCATATAAGTAAGCAAATACATATATCGATCTGGTCAGCTTTTGAATCAACAATTGCCAACTGTGAAACGTACGGAGCAAAGTTACTCACAATGCTTTTTCTCCGCATCGGAATCGCAATCCAGTCACGTACGTTTCTTAATCTCGACACCGCTTACTTTCCTCTCAGCTATACTTTGCAACCGTCCCGTTAACGATACGATTGTCTTGATCGAACATAAAAACAGCAAAGGCGAACAGAAAATCAATTGATTGAATGTAAAAGGCAAAGGCAATGATTTCCTAACTTTTAACAATTACCATTATTACCACATAATTGAATCTATTTTTGAAACAACTTTTTTATCATATTTTACTTCAGTTTAAATCGGTATTTATGAAATGGCATTCAATGATGACAAAAAGAGTCTATATAGAAATTTAGATAAATTTAGATTAGAAATTAATTGCCTAGTTACTTTAATAATGTTCAGTTTTATTTTTCCAATTTTTATTAAAATAAAATTTCGATCAGGAAAGCTTAAAACAAATTTCATATTTTTATCTATTTTCATAAAATAAGAAAAAACGTATACGTTTGATTTTTGTGATTTATACCGAACATTTTAAAAGAATTAAAAATCAAAAATGTTCATGAAGAAAAAAATGGAATAGAATATAATTGATTTTAAATGTTCAGAACGTAATATGAAAATGCTAGCAATAGAATATAATTAGATTTGGATTTTACTTGAATTTACAACGCCTGTTCTATTATCATTTATCTTATGCAAAATCTAATTATTTGATAAATCAACATTAGAATCAAATAAAATATTTTAGATATTTTTGTCAAGCCTATTGAAATTTTATGATAAATTAAAATTTTAAAATAAAAATAACGCGATATTATCAAAATTGGAATAAATCATTAAATTACAGATTTATCAAAATTTAAAAATATTTTTATCAATAAAAACGCGTTTGACGCTAAAGTTTATAGTAAATCTCGTTAATAATTAGCTTTTCGCATGAACAACGCGAATCGTGCGATCCGTTAAATGCAAATTGCAACGCGGATCGACACAAGTGGCGATAGTATCTCTCGTGAACAAAATGTGTCGTTCTTTAACCACGTAAATGGAAGCGGCGTTTTTCGGACGCAGTTGTCGTACCGTTAGCAATTTTCCGCGTTTCAAAGTGGACCAAAAAAAAATACGGGGGACGAAATACAAAATCCGTTGTAAAATCAAAATATCCCCATTCGTGTGCAAGCATTTCCACTCACGCGATTCGTATTTTTCCTCCTGTCCGCATTATCGTCTATGTATGTATGTACGTATAAATCTATATAAACTGCAACGTAATATCTATAAGTATACGTATATAACGTGCATGCGCGCAAACCTGTATTTGTACATAAACTACTATTTATATCAGAGGGTACAACAGACCCTGATATTCTATGTGTGGCGTACATGCGGCCGCAATCCATATGCACTTCCATAGAAGAACATCTGTCGTTCGAAATGGACTATTCTTCGTTTATTTGATTCGAAACGAGGTTTCCCAATATGAACGTTGAGTCGGGCTGCTACCTGCTCTCCACCGCAAACCAACTATTACCCATGACCCTTGCGATTTTATCGCGGTCTTACCGGCAATCGAAAATCCAACATCGATACGCGTACCGCAAGGACTTCGTTTCAAGATTAACCATCATTTCGATCGTCTATATTTTTCTTCGAGACAATTAAATCGAATCGGATTGAAAACTATATATATAAAATATAAGTGCGCTTAAAATTGATTTTATATATACAGTGTGTTTGAAAAAATAACAAGATTCATTTTTTTTTTATATTTTATTGTTTGTATATATTTTATAGATCATATATACATATATATATACATATTTATATATATACTAATTTTTATAGACAATAAATGTATACAATAATATCAAAAAATAATATATATATATATATAGATCATATATATATATATATTTTTTATAGATCATATATACATATATATATATATATATATATACTAATTTTTATAGACAACAAATGTATACAATAATATCAAAAAATAATATATATATATATATATTTTATAGATCATATA
>NW_006263931.1:160260-167848 GCF_000469605.1 Apis dorsata
CTTCGTTTAGGATGAATCAATTTAAAAATCTTTCAAATAATGAAATTAATTAATTTCTTGATTGGATACGAATAAATTAAAATCAATAAGTGATTACTCTACATGTAAAAATAAACAAAAAATGTAGAATAAAATTTTATCGCTTTAAATTCTTGTTTTTGTGATTGAATATACGTACAAGGAATTATTTAATCGGCGAATTTTCAAATTTAATTTTTATGAATTTTTATGAAAAAAATTTATTTATTTTTTGCTTATTTTCACATATGTAAAATTAGATCTTATCGATAATTCATTTGTAATGTCATTCTAATCGAAAAATAACCGAATAATTTCGAATAATTACTTATTATATTAATTATATAATTATATAATTATACTTAAAAATTTGTCAAACTTGATTTATTCGAAAATAAAGAAATTTTGTAGTATATTTTTAATTTATATTTTTCATGTAGAATCATTCTATCCACGATTGCCTCATTATCCTATTATATTCTGTACATCAATATAACGATACTTTATTAATAATAATCTGTCCATCGGATCATAGTCGATAAATCTATAAATTTTTCATCTAAAAATAAATAAAACTAAAAAATTTAGCCATTTTTCATATTCACTTTATGATTCGCTGTAATTTTTTATTTTCAAAAAGTTAGTATTTACTAAAAATAGTAATAAAGAAGTTCTTTATGATAATATTCCGATTATATAAACAATCGTGATAAAATTTTGATCGTGTCAAAATTATATAAAATAATTATCATAACAGATCATTAAAAATTTATTTTTATATCGATTGACTGGTATATTTTAAATAAAATAAATGATTTTTGCAAATATCATTTAGTTAAATCATAATTTTTAAATTTATATATTATCATTCTCCTATTACTTTTTAAACATAAATATATTACTATATATTATTGATATATTATTGTCGTATTAAAAATTCATCATTAAAAATTCTATAAAATTTTGAATATTATTATAATAATATATATAGCGTCGAGAAAAAAAACTGCATTCGAGTAATATTTCACTGACGTAAAAAAAACTACATATATATGCATCTTTTTTCCTCATGCTCGACTCAACTTCGCAATTACTCGGTGACAAACGTAAGAGTACGTTTGAAAACGAGTATACGCGTGCATTTTGTGCATTTCTTTCGAACAAATGCAAAATGTTTTCGAAATGCTAGCGCGCATAAACATTCATTCTCTCGGAAAAAGTTGGAAACGCGTTCGTTGAAAAGATTTCTCGTTGCTTCTCGTTCCCAATAAATCCACGCTAAAGAAAATATATATATTACATACAAGATCATCAACGCTAGAAAATTAAAATCAATTTTCCTTTTCTCGAATTATTCGAATCTTCGTCGTATCGTCTTTCCACGATATTATATGATATTTTATCTTCCCACGATCTTTAGAATATTTCCAATATTCGTATTCGCGAAGATACACAAATCATCGCATGTAGACCATGCTTTAGAAAACGTGCAAACGGTGAAATGGCGCGGTTTAGCGGCGTGGGGAAGTAAATGGAGTTTAGCGCGTTTCATCGTCCCGTTTATGAATATTTTAAACGAACACCGTGCACACGCCGCTGTAACGCAATCGTACCTATTTCAACCGGTGTAGCACAATGTATTTCGCTGGGCGATTACTATACGGTGGAAGAATATCCGAGAGTTACATAACACCGAGAAGCACGGTTGATATAGAAAACTCGACGAAAACGTGGAGTTAAACGAATTCATCTTTGAAAATCTTGTCGCTGCAATCGCCATCGCCGACATCATCATTCAGTATTCGAAAATGCATCCTAGTGTTTTCACACTAAAGATTTTCTTCTCGAAAGCGAATCATCTCCGTTGCGCTACTGCATAAAACATATACAGCCGGAAGCATGCACTCGTGGCGCGTGTATGCATCCCCTCGACAACAAACGAGGACGAACGGCTTTTCCTTTTTTTTTTTTTTCTTTTTTTTTTTCACCAACGTTCGTTGAACTCTATACCGTACGTAAGTAAATAACGATCAACGATTACAGATTTTCCGTGATAAACGAATTACAATGGATGCGTAAAAAATTGTAGGGGAAAAAATGAACGTACACGACGTTTGTATGAAATTTTAACAATTTTCCGTACTTTTCTCGATTAATGATTATATGTACGTTTCGATTTTCGTTTTAAAAATCATTTAAAAATTATTGAAAGTTGACCATTTTTAAAACTTGTTTTTAATTTAATTATTATTGTAAATAAATTTTTTCATTATTTGCATAATATATACAGAATATCATACAATTTTTTGAGATTTCTTTGAGATACAGTGCAATATATATATATATATATATAACAATTGAAATGGTTTCAATAACCAAATGAAATTTTATCAGCTATATAGATAATATAATATTGACTTATAAATTCTTCTTTCGCAGGATTTTCGCATATTATACTTATAGATGTGTAATTGAAATAAGAAATGATATAATATTCATAACTTTTGAAAAATCAAATTCATTGTTACTTTCTATATATCGATTAAAAATAAATTTTCATAGATTAATAAAAATTATTAAATACATTGAATTATTCTATATTCCAAAAATAAACTAAAATACGTCATTTTTTAAAAAAAATTTATCAATAAAATGAATATTTTTCAATAATTCTTTATTTTTTTGTTTTAAAATTATATAAAATATTTGTTTATTTTTATAAATACATAAGTAAGTTATTTATGAATGAAAATTTTATCAAAAATAATGAAAAATAATAATAACTTTTAAAGTTAAATAAGACGTAATGTAAACAATATTTAGATAAAATATACATATAAATTATAACATAGCATTTTTTTAAATAAAATATTATATTATTATTTTATTATATAATTATATAATAAAAATATTAAAATATATTATATAATTTTAAATACAATTAACAAATAATAAAATTAAAAACAAAAATAAAATTATATTTAACAAAATTATTAAATTGATTTTATTAACAATTTCTTTTTTGATTTTTCTACTCTAATGATTCTACTTTAAAAAAAATAAACAGAAAAAATTATATATTTTATAAAATTGGATCGTGCAAAGCATGATGACGTTATATTTGTCCAATTTTTTGTGAATATAATAGGACTGGATTACTAATAAAAATTTCATGTAGACTCGTAAATGAATACATTCATGAATACTCATAAATAAATGATATTGAAGTACGACGTATTGTAACACAATAACTGGGGCATATTATAAAACACATTGCAATAAATAAATATTGGCAAAAAAGTTTGGATATGAACGATTTGAAAAAGTTATGTTTTCTAACTTTCTTATTCTTCTTTTTCAAATATATGTGTTAATTTATCAATTATATACATTGTTGGAAAATTACTAATATTTATCAAAAAATTGATTATGTAAATAAATATTTCTCCTCAAGAATTTATGTTAAACTTTATATAATTATATTAAGAAATTAAGTGAATATTTTAAAGTTTATTTATTAGATTATTTTATTTTTATTAGATTATTGTAATAGTATTTTTTACACATAAATAATAAAAATAAAGTTTAAGATCATGAAGAATAATTGAAATTAAAATTAATGTTTGGAATTAATTAATTATAAAATTTCTATAAACGTGTGTTTTTTTTTATAAATTTTATACACATATATATATATATATATTTTTTTTTTCTAAATTTTATACATATATATATTTTTATAATCTAAATTTTATATCTAATTGTAAATTTTATTTTAAATCTAATTTTAATTTTAAATTTAGTCATTTTATTATTTTTATGAAAATTTAAATTGCTATTTTGTTGTCAAGAAAGTAATTTTTATATTTTTATTTAAATTATTAAATATATTATAATTTATGTTTAATTAATTAAAGAATGTTTATTATTAAAATAATTAATAATTAATATTTTATAATAACATAACATAATTTTTTTAACATTATATTATTTTATTACTAAGATTAAAACTTATTATTAATAGTAGTTAATATATTATTAATAATAGTAGTTAAGAAGTTGTTAATATTTTTTTAATTGTATCTATAATCAACTGAATGAAACAAATTAAATAACATAGAATATGTTAGAAAAACATTGAAATACTTCAATTGGTATTATAAGATGATATTCACTTGATTTTTAATGATGAATAATTGTAAAACTTATTGCATGAAAGACAAAGAAAGGATGAACAGATTATTATCACAATTTTTGTCTCTAATACAATAAATTTTATAAAATTCAAATTGAAATATTTATTAAATTAATAATTTTTAGATAGAGAATAAGAATAGTTGAACTACTAGTTATTATTAAAAAATATATAATTAAAAAAAACAAAATTGATTTTCATATTCTTTATATATCTCCTTACGAAAGAATTAATAATATCAAAATATATCTCGTTAATACGATTCAATTTTTATCTAAAATATTTTTTGCTTTATAATATTAAGAAAATCGTCAAATAGAAAAAACGTCAAATAAAATAGCCAATATAAATATTATTAGATTAGATTATCTTTTAATTATTTTAATTTTAAATTATATTATTTAAATATTATTTAATTAATATTCGAACATATTTTGCTTAACATACAATCTTTATAACATTTTTTCCATAAAATTTATTAAAAAAATCAAGGATTGAAAAAAATGGCCTATATTACTTTTTCCCTAATCCGATACGTAAGATCGTTCTTACGATTTTGATTAGGTTCATTACCGTTCTATTGAGATATATTTGCAAATGATGACTTACGATGGATAAAAATTCGCATTTTCTTATCATTCGTTAAGCGGTCGTGTAATCATGTTTCGTATAGCAGAGCTTTGAAGCATTGTGATTAATTTATCGCATAAACGTTGTTCATGGCTGACCGAGGATCTCGCCTTACTCGTAAGAGGGTACGACGTGTTCGTGTTGGTTAATCGAGCTCGATATCACTTTGCGACCATGCAAACCATGCGTACACGTCGTTATATACATACGCGCGTGTACATATACACATGAATACAACTACAGAGAGAATACGTGGTTCGTGCAGATAATGTTACGGTCAATATTTCACCGCAAAACTCATTCGAGCATGCATAATTTCATTTTTAATCCATAATCGTATATGAAGAAAGCGAGTCACAGTTTACTCGATGTCGATATTAAGCTCTGTGATTGTATCGAACTATATATCATATTTCTCTATCCTTTCAAAAATGTACAAGTATTATTGAAGATGGAAAGATATTTATAGTTTTTTTGTCACGATTCAATAATTGAAGTTTGTCTTTTTGCCTACTTTTATAGCATATCTTAACCTTTTTTTTATTTAATATTAATTTAATATTTAATTATCTCTCCTGAAGGAGAAAAAAAAAGATTCAATATCCGATTCAAAAGAGAGAGATATGATTAATAAAGCAAAGCAATTATATTAAAATAAATAAATATTAAAAATCTAAAAATAATTATCGTAATTCGTAAATTGAGAATTACTACGATGACCAATATATATAATATAATCTATATATATGGTATTCATAGGTTAAATTATCAGCTGAGATCTATAGATTCTTCAAAGGATTATCTTTTTCTAAGATATAATAAAGATGAGTGTGATATTTGTCGCAAATGATGCCTAATTCGGATGAATTTACGTTTCCGGCATGTCGCCTGAAAACCGATAATGTCTATGATTAACGAATTCAGATACAGTTTTACCTCCAACCACGAACGAATCTCTATTCAACCTCGAAAAGGCAATAACGTCATTATGAGCAATGGTGAGGAAATGGCCCGTAAATGCTAAGATATCTCGTACCGTGTTTCCCATTCTTTTCTTTCTTTTTCTTTAACCACACCAAGATCCTCGAGACTTGTTCTCGTTTCAATGGGTCACTATGCGTCCTATCACGAGATAATAATCGCCTTCTCTTCGCCATTTCTTCACCAACCCCAATTTTAACCGCAATCTTAATCGTTCTTCTCCCCGTTCCATATTTTTTCGATATTTCGAATATCAAAACGGATGTCCGTTCCTTTAAATGTTACATTATAAGTAAGAACTGTAGCAATATGTATATTACTGCAAAGTTCTTATCGCATCTATGAATTATACAATATCGAAGATATCCTATTTTATTTCATTTGTTTTCGTTTTTATTTGTATAATAGTTATAGTATGTATAGTTATAAATGACAGAAATATAACATTCTAAAAATAATCAAGTATACATGTTATTTTTATTGCGTTCTTGATTCAAATAGAATCGAAAAATCGAATTCTAATTTTAGCGCGATATTAATTGATGCTGTTTGTACTTGTGTTATGTCATTTAAACAATTTATAAATAGTTCAGATGATACAGTTTTTTAATCGATTCGAGCATATGAATTAATCAATACATTGTAATGTATACAAATTATTCTAACAACTTATTTAATAAGAGGAAATCGATTATTTGCTGAATCAATTGTTTTATCATTTTGTAAAATTTTATATGTGTGTAGATGTACACAATTATCGATTTGCATATTTTTAATATTCAGTTTTATCAATGATAAGAACAACATTCATATTTGAAAATTTAGTAACAATATAGATAGTATTCTATTATATAGTATTATTATAATAAAAGTTAATATTATATAGTATTCTATTATAATGGAATTCATGTTTTATCATATACATAGTGAAACAATATCTTTATCCATTTTTAATATTTCCATTGTTTTTAGATATATGAATTTCTATTGCTTATAGATATATCTTTATACAAAAATTGTACCTTGTGAAGAAGTTTAGTGTGACAATAATAATTTTTTTTAAATGGAGGCTTCAGGGATTTCAAGATCATTTCAATTTTTTTTAAATTGTATACTTTTTCATTGATAATGTAAAAGATTTTTAGAATTCAACTTTTTCTATTACAAAACTATTTAACAATAAATAAAAGAGTAAATAGCAAATTTTATGTTTATTTTATTTTTATTAAAAAGTGTTTGAAATCGTCGATGAATCATTGCAATCGTTTGATTAGAAGCACATACTTTTATGGGCCTATTTCGTCACCAACGCGTTTATCAGATATAACACAATTCGATTTCTTTCTGTGAGAGTTATTAAAAAATATTACAAAGAGAGGATAATAGAAAGAAAATAGAAAATAAAGACTCATTATAAAATATGCTACAATCTTGGAACTGATAAGAAATATATGGATTTCGGAAATTAGATTAAATTTTAATATTACATCAATGCAAAGGGACACCATTTCGAATATAATATTATAATAAGAATCATTAAATTCGTCTAAAATTCCTTTATCATCATCAAAAAAGTATGACATGCAATTAAAAAAAATGAAAATGAGTTTGAAATATTTGAAAATTTTTTATCTAAAAAAAACTATTATTACTATATTATAAATTTCTTTTTTTTTTTAAATTTTTGAATATGTTTAAAAACAACAAAAACATTTAAGATGGATAGAAATATATATATATATTTCTATATTATATATATATATA
>NW_006263931.1:168182-194103 GCF_000469605.1 Apis dorsata
ATATTAATTATTAATAACATTGTTAGAACAAAAGTCTCTTATATCGAATAAAAGATTGAATTTATATAAGACAAAAATTAAAAAAAATATTAAGGAAGTAGATTTATACATATAAGTTGGATTTTCATAAAATCATATAAACTGTTTTTGATTATTATCAATTCGGTAAAATAATGATCACGTTATATTTTTATACAATTATAATTTCATTCATTTTCATTTCATTCATTTGTATTCAACCATTTGCACGAAGATTGCAATTTATAAAATAAAAAATTTTGGCAAGAATGAAAAAAAATGGCATTCCAGAGTATGAATATTAAAAATGATTCGGTTTAAAAATTTATATTTATTATTCCATAAACTGATATATTACGTAAAATACATTTACAGATCAATAAAATAAATCCCATTAGTTAATCGAGTTACACAAATCGATATAATAAATATCGATTCTATTTAATTCTTCTATCTATAGCAGGTTATAAGCAGGTTGCATGAATACATCTGATATTGATCGATTTAAAAATCTAATCAATATCGTTATGTTAATTCTAAACATATTATTTCTCTCTTTTTCACAAAATAATTAATTCGTCGAAATTACATTAAACAAAAGAAAAATCATTCTAGTGACATATTATCGAATAAAAAGGGATAAATAATTTATAAGTAATATAATTTCAATGTGTTACATTTTAAATTCACTTTTTTATATTTTTAAACTTAACATTTGTTCCGTTATTATTTCTAATAAAGATTGCAAAACGAAAGAATGTTATCGTGAAAATTGAAGAACTGCGAAATCTAATTAGTACCCGTTTAATTTTGAATTTTACAATATGTGAATATTTATGTTTATAGTTTTTAAACGAAAGTATGATAATGTGAACATATGGAAACTAAATTAATTTATTCGTCTTCCTTTATTTCCCTTCATCATCACGATCTCTTGCGTTCGAGCAACGATATTCCATGAATACTGAGCACCTGGGCTTCCAAGTATACTAGTGCATATGCATCGGCTTAAATTCACGAATGTATGCATATTCGAGACCAGCATTCGCGTGGCTCCTTTCTTAAACGTTTTACAACCTAATTTTCAGATCTATGCACCCAGTTGGCCTCTCGTGAAAATAGATTCACAACTTTCCCAAATACCCCCTTTCTTGAATTAATAAATTTTCCTATTACGGTTGAGCTTCGACAACTCGAATCTCTATAACTCGAAAAGCTCTATAAAAACTTTTGTAATTTTGTTCATTTTTCGTTTTACTGTGAAAACCTCTGTAAATTGAAATATAAACTTTCCATATTATTATTCGAATTAATTACTACGCATTTAAGTACATTATTTTATTCTTGAATTTTATTCGAATTCAGAAAAGTTTAATTTAGTAATAAAATGTAATGAATTAAACTGTCAGCATTTATCAATAATCGATCATTCAATATTGTTTCTTTTTTCTTTCAATTGTTAAAATTGTCTCAAATAACCGACAACAAACGATAATACTCTCAATTTTTTTTTCTTGAATTTTTATACATATTATAATTGAGAAAATATGGACATATTATATATATATGTACAATATATATATGTATAATATGTACAATGTATTTAAAATCAAAAATCTTTTACCCTATGATAAAATTAAATAGAAAAAAGATTTTATTACATAAAAATATATTAAATAATAAATATAAATATATAATTAGATTAATCGTGTCACTTAAATTGCCAATATTGTCATATAATCTAATCATAATTGCGTGATATTTAGTTTTTTTCGTAATTTGAATATAAATGAACACATGTAAATATAGATACAACTATATATAGAAATATATAATATATATATATATATATGTATATAAGTAAAAATAAATAAAACAAAATTTTTAATTTTCATATTTATAAAATCAATATAATGAACGTTATATTTAACATCGAATTCAAAATAAATTAAAAATGGATAACTGTAGTATTTTAATAGCATGTCTCTTTTATTTTTCAATTAATTATATTTGATAGCAATCAATCAATTTTCAGCGATCATATATTAAGTATTTTATTTCACACTGCTTGAACTCTAATTTACAGTTTCCATATTCATCTGTGACATTTCCATATTCACCTTATTTTCAGCTTAGATGTTTCGAACGAAAATGCTCCATATGTTCTCCATAATGCTTCATATAAAAATAGTCAGGAGAACATGAAAATCATTTTAAAATATTGACTTTATTTCGAAATCATACAAAAAGTTATACAATTAATACAGACTAATATTTTCTTATTGAAAAATCCAATTTTTTTTATTATTCTCTTCCTCGAAAAAGACATTAAATTATTTTCTAAAATGCAATATATTCTTGGCTATTCATTTTTATATAGCTTTTATGTGCCATTTTCAAAATTTTTTTTTTCTTAAAAAATATTTTAATTCTATAGAAAGATTTTTACAAGCAATTAAATAATATAATATAAATACATGAAGACAAATTAAATTTTCTTTCGTCGAAAAAAATAATCTATTTATAAAAAATGTATTAATACGTAAAAATATTCATAAATAAAAATTTAAAATCTATTATTTAATGTCTATATTTTATATTGTATAAATATTCATATAATGTATAAATATTCAATATTCATTTAATTTTATTGAGAAACTTAAAAGATTTACTTACAGCATAATTAATAATTTTCAAAACATTCAAAATAAGCAGAAAGTTTTTTTTTATTGTGACTGTAATTATTAAAATTTTTTAAAAAATCCATCACAATATTGTATGATTTTTTAATGCTGCCTTTTTAAAAAAAAAACAATTAATAAGATCAAAGAAAAACTAGTAAAGTTAGAAAATATAGAAAATAGAAATAGAAAAAGATAAAAAGATAGAAAATAATATTTATGGACATAATTTTATAATAGTGTAATTATAATTATATTATAATTATAATAAAATAAATGCTAAAAATTGACAATTAAAAATAATTGTTGCAATTCACCAACCAACTCTAATAATAGCTTTCTAATAGAGTTTAAAATATAGAACATTGCAATGATTAATTATATCATAGAAAAAAATTTAATATTTTTTCTTTAAGAAAATATTGTTTAATTATATAATTATATAATAATATATAAAATAAATATATTTATTCATACGAGAATTAAATGCGTACTTTCATTTACTCGCAATTGATCCCAATTGATCATAATTTGCATAATTTTTCAAGTATGTAATCTATCTATAATAAGTCTACATAATTCCACGCAATCCTACAAATCCTAATTTGACATTAATTATAATAAAATTAAATTTAAAACTTTATATGAAACTCTATATAATAAATAAAATATTATCATAGATATGTGCAGCATATAATACATATAATATTTAATATATAATATTTAATATATATAATACATGTATATATGTAGATATTATGTATATAATTTCACTATTATAAAATTTCATTATCATTATAGATATACCATAGATTTCTACGAAAGAAAATTTACGATTTTGAAATTAATTAAATAATTAATCGTGGATACTAAGAAAACTAAATTATTATACGCGACATTTTGCAAATATTTTTAAAGAAAAATGAAATTAGTTTATAATCATTGGAATACTCTACGTATCTCAGAATACATAAATATAAACCATTACCTATTTTTAACTGAATATGAAAACAAAAGTAGTAATCATTTCCAAAATACAATATAAATACATATTAGATAAATTTGATTGAATTACAAAACAATATCATCCAATGATGAATGACAATAATTATTTGCTTTAAGAGATAATAACGTCAACAATAATCTTAATTTAGACATATGTTGCATATGTTATAACTTTTTATAACTTAATCCACAGTTCTTACAGTTTTCTAGATATTTGTAAAAAATGCTGTTACTACTATCTTGAATTTCGCTTATATGCATGCGAATGCATGCATCATCAATCAACTGTTTATATAAATACATCATGGTAACGATCGAAAGTTAAAATATGTAACTATGTATAACAAATGAATTCTTTATTGTTATATAAATACATAAAATGCAAAATAAAATATGAAATAATCTTCAATCAATGATAATCAATGAATTGAATCAATGATATTAGCATAATACTTAATATCTATCGTTGTAATTTTATATTTTATTATATTATTTTATACTTTATTTTCGCTGATTTGAAGAATCAATCCAACTCGTTATCGTTTGAGATAAAGATATTTCTATCTATGAGAAAATAGCTAATTCATTCGTTATACATTTTGAATATTAGATATTATAGATGCATATGTATATTCGAAATGTAATAATAGTAATCATTTTTTGTAAATATCTTGCAAATTGAACAATCGGAGATCGCCGATTAATTTATAAAGAAAAGGATATTTTTAACAATATATATCAAGATTAAGATCATCATTTAAAATAAATAATTACCGATAAAATTATTAATATATATAAATTGCTAATAAATTTAGTTTCGAAAAACATCATATTATTAATAAGTTTCATAACAATACAATATTTTATAATATTTACATAAATTTCAAATGATTTAAAAACTGGATATTATGTAAATATTGTATAATAAATTGATTTATTTCGGTATTCACAAAATTGACATTATTTTTTTTACTAATCGTAGAAAAAAAAAATACGATATGTTTGATATATCTAGGAAAGAGAAAGAAAAATAATATTTCCATCATGAGGAAATTGAATCACGGCAATTCAATTATCTGCCACTTTAAGATAATAACGAGAAGATGGTGCGAGTAATTAGTATCGAAGCGTTCATCAGACCTTGAATCTCGAATCTGAGAAGCGTTCAATCAAAAGAAAAGAGATTTTGACTAGAACAGCTTTCGTCACCTACCAAAAGATACCTTTTCAATAATTTTCCAATTATAATACTTCAAAATTGAAAATCGATGATTTTACTTAGATATAATCACGTTATCAAAAGAACACTATACAAAAGAACAACAAAAAAAAATACAACTGACAATAAATGTAAAATATTTTCATAAAAAAATAAACAAAAAAATTTTTTTATTTATTATAGCTTTGGTTATAATGTCATATTTTATATAAAATTAAATAAAAATTTAATTACAAATTAATTACAAAAATAGTTATTTGATAGATAAAAAACAACAAATATTTTCTTTTATTACGCATTTTTTGATTATAATATTACATTTAAAGTGCAATTAAATAAAAAAAATAATTACAATAATTACTTGTAATATCCTTATGTTAAATTTTATATCAAGTATTCACTATCCAGAGTTTACACATTAAATAGTTTACATATTAATGTAATTCACGATTCTCCTGATAACTTTTATAGCTTCATTTTTTCTTCGTTCCATAATTTTTGCTGATGGTTCATCGTATTGGAAGAAGACATACCAATAATAAACGAACTATAAGAAAAAAATATAATTCAATTATGAAATATTCCATAATTGGATCATTACTGAATGCCTATATTTAAAATTTCATAAAGTTAAAAATATAGTATTCTTGTTTTAAAAAAATATTTTATATTTTATAAATATTTATGAATATTATAAGCAGGTACGTTAACAATAAAAAATTTAATAAATAAGCATAATAAAATAACAATATATACAAAAGATATATATTCAAATTTATGTATACTAAAAAGGTTTTTGAGAGCAGCAAATAAAAATGCGATTACCACGTCTCTAGCATTCACGATTGATGAATCATAATTTCAAAGTAGATGAATAAGATAGATCATAACTGTTTTATATTTAATAGATTTTTATATAGCACTATTTATTTATTAGATTCTTATAATACTATATTAATATAATACTATATTAGATATACTATTTTATTTTTTATTATTTTCCTTTAATAAAATCTGGATTTATAAATCGACTTTCATTTTGTTTATTTATTAATCGTATTTTAAAAAACTATTCAAAAAACATCAATCTTTTTAACTTAACATTTCAATATGTAAAAAAAAAAATATGTAAAAATAATAATTACTATACCTACACATTTAAAAATATTTGAATATTTTTTTTGCCTCTTAAAATTTTTTGAAAGCAAACTTTACTTTACTTCTCGTTTTTGTTCGTCAAATGAATCCAACTTTTTCTTCTTCTATTGTATTATTTCTTTTTTCATATCAAACTTTTCCCTATTATAGTAATAATTTCTATTAATTCCGGTATATAAAAAAACAAAGTAATAACAATGCAGTTGCAACAGAAGAATTTGTTCAATTAAATTCACATAAAGTTATCTTATTTGTATTCTTTCGGTCCACAGTCAGGACTCAACTTGTTTAAAATCGAAAGTTTCAACGAAAAAACAGTAAGTCAAAACTTAAAAAAAAAATAAAAGATAAAATCAAAAGAAGATAAGAATTGAATGGCAATATTTCAGATGAGATAAAAATCATGTATTGTTTGTAAGTATAGCTATTAATTAACAAATAATAATAAAGAATAAAAAGAATATATATAAATAATAAATAAGAATAAAAATTAACGAAATATTTTGAAGGATAAAAAAGATATGATAATATGATATCATGATAACAATATCTGAATAGAAAAATTCGAATCACGATTTATAAATAGTTGTTTATTTGAAATAAATTCTTTTTATCGGTTATTAACTTCGAGTCCTCGAGAATCGAAAATAGGAAACTAGGAAAAATTTATGCATAGACCTTACAAAAGAATCGGCTTTTTGAAATGTTAAGAAGAATAGATCGATCGATACTGACTTTATAAGATATATGGAAATCTTCGCTTTCAGTTATTATAATATATAAATTCAGCAAAATTCAAACATAATAATTTTATTTTCGATAAAATATGTATGTAATAAATGGCTTTATATTTTATTTTTATTTATATTTAAATATTTATATAAATATATTTAAATATAATTTATATTTTTATAAATTTCTAATTTATTTTTTCTACTTAAAATAATTAAAAGTAACATTAATTGTTGCTTTCTGTTAAATAAAATAAAAATTTATATATCAAAAATATAAATAACTATGATATTTTATACATTCTAAATATTAAGAATAAATATATATATAAATCTGCGATAACATATATAGGTATAATACCATAGATTCAATTCACATTATGATTTTAACTAAGCATTTTGACTTCTTTGATGACATTTTTATTTTTTTTTAAATATACAAATATTCCAGGATAAATACTGTTTCATTTATGTACGTATCTCTTATATTTATTTTATATTTTATTTGTATTAAATGTTGCTTTGTTAATAAAATATAAAATATAAAGAACAATCAAATTATTTTTTATCTATTTTAAATATTTATATCATAATATTTTTATGGCATAATTTGCATTTCAAAGCATATTACAAGATATAACAAACAAATAAATCTTTATTATTCTTTATTAGCACATATATTAAAAATTATATATCTGTCACTTTATTCTTTATATCCCAGACAGGATACTATTATTATCTCCCTATATCGATAATCATGACCGTAAAAGATTGTCCTCGTTAACATAACTTCAACACGATTAACAAACAAATAAATTGTATGAATTTGTTATATCTTATCATTTTTATTTAAACAGTTTATTTGAAAAGTGTTAGATAGAAAATAAGCTAAAAAATAAATTGCCTAGTTTTTTTTGTGATCAAAGATATCAAGATATCTCGATAGAATTTGATAATATTTTCTAATATTTCTGTTCTGAAATTATTCATATTTTCGACTTAGCAATCATCTTTAATTTGTTATGAATCATTAAAATAAATTTACATAAAAGATGAAATAAAACATGTCATATTTATTAAAAATAAATTCAAATTGGAAATCTAGACTATAATTCATTTTTTATGGGAAAATTTAATTGGAAAATATGACACTCTCCATACAATCTAGACTTTTTTTCTTATGACTTCAACTATTTTCAGACAAAAAAATCTTCCAAAGTAAAGACACAATTTTAATGAATAAGATTAAATGCGAAAATGATTATTGCTAATTATACGATAAATTTTCAATGATACAATAGAAAAATTAATACCGTAATATGATAAATGTCTCAATAAACATAATTATATGGAAAATTATATATATATATATAATATAATAGAAAAAGTTTTTAGATTATATTTTCAAATATTCTTTTATATATAACTTCATTTTTTTTAATACAAACTCATGCTATTTACTTTTTTTATCTATTTATATATCTTAAAGCAAGAATGAAACTATATAAAATGTTAAAATATTTTATTATAAATAATTTGTTATAAATACGTAAATAAATACTTATATATAATCATTTATTTTTCTTTAATATAAAATGTAACTACCAATTTGCCCTTGACGAAATACTAATGATTCTTGTATATCAAATATGTATATCAAATAGATAATCGATAGAAAATAAGGCAAAATAGATATTGAGAAAAGAGTGCTTATAGTGACAGGTGTGATAAAAACTGATCCGTAAAAGTTCTATAAAATGGCACATATTAATCACTGTGATTTTAAAAATCGGCTAGTAAAGTGATTTAAATCGCTCCATAAATTTACACACCATTATTCTTTCTTTACTCCCAGTGCACCATTAACTTGATATAAAAAGATAATAGATTCGAAAGACATTAATAAATCTGTGAATAAATCTAAAATTTTACTCACTTGTACAAATTCCCTCGTCCACTTCTCGAGTGTTGGGCAGCAAGTTTTTGATGACGCATTGTAAGCCGTTGGCACAACTTCCAGAAAATCCAAACAAACCACCGCATGGTTCTCCCTCGACACGAGCGCACACCTTACAACATCTGAAAATAATTTTGAACGAATTTTTCTATTTTATTCTGTTTCTCTGTTCAACATTAGGGACAATATAAATAAAAATAATAATAAAAATTAATTTGATCAAATTATAAAATCACATTGAAATACGTACTTATATTGATTTTCTTTGTTTTATTATATCCTATTATATCCTTTTTTCAAAAAATGAATTTGAATATAATACAGTTTCTAATCAGAAAATTAAAATCTTTGTATATATATAATTTTCAAAATTTTTGGTGTTTTTAATACAGCAGTTAATAATAATTTTTATAAATTATTTTTATCGATTATTAATATACACATATATATAGTATTTATTTTTTCACATATATGTATATTAATATTTTTTTTTCTCTTTTTGCTTTGATTATTCTTTTCAGTATGCTCTTTTCCATATATATCTTTTATTTTTGATTTTATCAAATATTTCATTTTTTTATCAATTTTTTTTTAAATTAACAAATATGATGACTTATTTATATATAAATATTTTAAATAAATATTTTCATTATATTTTCATTAGATTCGTGGCAAGAATCAAATTAGTAATATTAAATATTAGGAATATATTAAAAAATAATAAGATATTATACATGTATCATAATATAAATTAAATTAATATATATATTATATATATATATTATTTTATTTATTATTAATTGTTTCATAATATATATTTATATTATTATATATATGAAATAATTATTAAATTAATTAATAAAATAATTAATAAAATTCAATTAAATTTTAATTAAATCTTTTAAATTATTATATATTATAAAATACAGAAAATTGTAAATGGTCTTAATTTTTTAATTAGGAATATAGCCATTATAGGTAAACGAAATTCACCTAGTTTGATACAATATTTGCATTATGAAAATTAAGAAATTAAGTTAAAAAATATGAAATAAAGAAGAAGAGAAAGAAAAAAAGAAAAAATAATGATAAAGAACTCGTTATGCTTTGTATAGAATATATTTCTAACTACGAGGAGCAATTTTATTACGTTGTCTTATCGTTGAATCGAGAGTAATCAATTTTTTTATATTGCGTTTCTTCCATTTTTATGAAATAATTTTCTTATCTTCTTATCTTATCTTACCATTATGCATTTTATAATCAGTATCTTAATCTAAGATATTCATCTATATTTAATTTGCAATTAATTAAACATATATTCTTTTATCTAAATATTAATTTATAATAAATATAATTTAAATTAATTATTCACTATATATATTTAATTATTAACTTAATAACTTATTATTTAATTATTCAATTATCCATACTGTCAATTATTTAATTACTTATGCTGACTAATATGTTCAAAAAAATTTAATTTTGCTAAATCAAAATCAAATATGATGAAATAGTAGATCTAACAATAGCATATTATACTAAATATTTTTGAAAGCATTAATATTAAAAATATAATATTAATATAAAATTATTTATATATATATTTATATTTTATTATACATATTAATATAAAATTTTATATTATAAATTTAACTATGTTTAATAAGTAACGTTTAATAAATAGATATCAGAACAATATCTCATTATTAATATTATATATTAATTATAATATTATATTATAATTAGTGATATTATAATGATATTATAATAATTATTATATAATAAATTGCATTAAAAAACATAGAGATTGTAATAAAAGAAATATATTGAAATAAGAATTCATGAATAATAATCTGAAAAGATGCATCAATAATATAATAATTTTCAAATTATTTCCACAATTTCCACAATTATGAAAGCTGTTAGACAAGCTATGATTAAAATTCGTTCGTTTCGTTCGTTGCATCGCACGAAAATAAATATTTAAATTGTTCGAGACACGCAAAGAAAAAATCATGTAGTTCGTCATCAAAGTGATAAGATGAAAACAATCTCTATTTATCGAATAATACATCGTTAAATATTAAAATTATTACTGATATCAAACAAATCGCCAACTTCCTCTTTTGAAAGAAAAATACAGTTCATTTCCTTGAAATTGTAACTTGAATCGAAAACTAAAGAACTCGATCAAATTCAAAATAATCAAATAAGAAAGATCTCTTACATAAATTCAACCTTGATTATTTACAATTCAATTAGTCACGAAAAGTGCGTCATTAATTTACGGATCGAGAAAAAGTAAATATTTCAATATTGTAGTATATATTACCATATATAAAAATTTATAAAATCTAGGCTCTTATTTTTGATTGCATCAGAATTTCAAATGTTGCAATTTCCTGCCTTAAAGGATTCTAAGATAATGTTTAATCCGCATTTTAATTTATTACTTTATTGTTTATCGTTATGTTGAAAGAAAATGATTTGATATTATAACGCAAAAAACGATCGATATGCAATAGTCGTTCGAACATGCGAACGAAAAACGGCATAAAATTTCGAAGACTGACGCTTTTGTTCACTACTAGTTTGAATATTCAGGTTTCCTTTTATCAAACGCTATTTTTTATCAGTGCATATCACTAATAACGCAATAAAATTCATCAGACAAAAAACGCTACGCAAAAAGCAGATTTTTTTCTCTTTTTCAATAGAGACTTTAATAATAGAAGATCTTTCAATGGAATATACAACAGATATAAGTGTCGAATATTATTTATAGGAAAAATAAAAAAAAGAAAAAAAAAGAAAAAATCAAATATCGATTAATTTTGGGCAACAGAAATAATTAAAGATATAACTGTATATGTATAGTTTTATATATATATAAATCACACATATTTCGAAATATTAGAAATATACATAGAAAAGATGCGAAAGATTATACATAAAAGATCACGCAAATGATAGTTTACTACATTTGATAACTTCAAAAATGAAATAAATAATATAAATAAAATGCAATTTTCGTAAGAGAAATTAATTTGAAGAATAAGCAAATCTCAAAGATTTACAATTCTAAAGTAATAAGATCGTAAAATAAATTGGACATCGAGACATTGGATAGAAAGGTAAATTAAAAGATCAACTTGAGATAATATTTTAAATATCGATCATGATGTTATCAAAAATATTTTGTATATTTTAGTTATAGTTCGATATTCTTATTGATAAGAATAAATAAATAGAATGATATATAATAACTTTCAGTGATATAAGAGCAAAATATTTTTATCCAATATTTTTTGTAATTTATTATTATATTTATTATTATATGAAATGTATAAATATCACATACTTGCTAGAAAAATGACGTAATTTAAAAATTAAGATTTTAGAAAAATAGAAACTTTAAATAGATCATATCGATATAAAAATTATAATATAACTTAAAAATATCATATTAAAGTATTAAATTTAAAATTCATAATTTGAAATTATTTTAATTACTAACTTAATTATTAATAATAATTCAATAAATACAAATTTTGAATATCATTTTTCTAATGTATGATATATATTTTTATTAAAAAAATATTGAATGAATCGTTAATAATTAGATATTAAAAGAAAAAATGATTTTTGGCTTACCTACAGGGATCCCAGGTGAGGCCTCCGGGACAATCCTCATCGGTGAGAATGTCACACTCGAAGGGTGAACAGACACAGGAGAGAGCTCTCGCGACTGCGACCGAGAATACCACGATGCCCCCCAGCAACAGCAACGAGGCCCTCATTTTTCACTTCTCCGCCGCCGGTTTCTTCTCTATTTTTTATCTCGTTTGTCTGCTTGGTCGCGCACGATCGTGGACTCAATTCAAAAACGTCGCCTCTTGAATCGCGAACTTAGTTCATCGCGAAACAATTTGCCACGACGTACATCTCAGCTCCGGTATGTCAATCGCACACCTAAGCACATTCTTCTATCGTAGTCAGACAATGACCAATTTTTTTTGTCACGTTAAGAGAAGACCAAGTTTCTTTTTATAAAATAAGATACAGTCATCGACTTTATCACTACAAATTTTTTTAAAATATATGTATATAAACACTGCCAACCCTCGTGATATATGATATAATGGTATAATAACAAACACACGTTCTAAGCGTTACGATTGAAATACAAATCAAAGAATAAGAAAACTTTCAATAATTATACTAACAATATTTCATGATATTGACAAATTTTGTGTGCAATTGCAAACTTTAAAAATATTTATGTTCAATGATTGTTTTTCTAGATTGTTGTAAATCATTTTCATTTAAGCAATTCTACAATGATAAAAGAGATTATATGAAAGCAAATATGAAAAATAGAAGAAATTCTTCTAATTTTGATGATATTTAATGAAGCATAATCATATATTCAATCGTTTATTCACCAGTCATATTCGATTTCATAACCGAAAGAAGAATAGAAAGCGATTGAGCATTTCGATAAATCGATGAATCAATTTGTGATTGAACATTTTTAAAATCTCATCCCGTTGCGATCGTAGCATTAAATTATAGATATAAAAAGATAAATGAACTTAGAAAAAACCGCAGTGTCACATACATGATACTACACGTTCGAATTTCAAATTGTATTAAACGTAAAAATACTTTTAACGCGCACCATGTAAGTAAGCGCGTCAGAGAATTCTATGCGTTCTTGAAACTATATTTCCCGACGGATGCATCCATAATAACAAGAATCGCGACGTACATACATTATGAAAACACACACGGAAACAACTCAAGATGAAATATTCGTCGAGTTGTTCGTTGCCGTCCGAACCTGTGCGCTCTTGTTGCGCTCCCTGATGATTTAATGCTTTACGTTCACGAGATTCTTCCAAACATTGTGAATATTACGAACACTAAGAACATTGGAACTATCATAAACATTGAACTTAAGTCGTTGATTAACAATAATCTTTTTTTAAACTTTCTGTTAATGTCCTATTAAAATTTCTCTTTCATTTTAAAAAAAATTTTGTAAAAAGAAAATATGAAACATTTAGAGGCCAGATAAAACTCACGAATATTTATTGTACTCTAATTTGTCTATCGAACAAAATTCACAAAATAGGATAAATCGAACATCGAAAAAACAAATTGCGAAAACGTGTATCTTTAACGAAAAAAGAAATTGATTTTACGATAAAAAAAATTATTTACAGAGAAAGATGCATAATAGGTCTCATAATAATCCTGACTTTCTTTCATTGATACACTCACGCTAGCAATAACATCGTGCACAACCGAAAAAAATATTTCTTCGCAATAAATATAACCGATACGCTCTGTGTTCAAGACGAACGTGTACTGGCGAACAATCGGCGTCTACGCGGCGTCGACCGTTTCGACGCCTCGCGTCGGCGCCCTGATGTCGCTATCGTTTCTTCTCTTATAAACCATTCCTTTACCCAATATTTTTCTACTGAACAATCTTGTTTCTTCCGTAGCATCTGACATATATAGTTTATATTAAATTTATTTTCATAAATTGCTTTTATATTAATAGTAACCGATCTAAATTATTATTCATAATCATAAAATATATTGATAAAATTTTATCAACTACATTTAATAAAATTCTGTAAAAAAAAATAAAGTTTATTGTATTTAGCGAATAGATTAGTCAATTAACGTTTTTATATGATTACCTAATTATCTAATTATAGATTACAATAATATATTTAACAAACAAATCGATGTTTTGATAACTGTGCTCTTTTTTTCCTATTTCATTTTTTTTAAAATGATTTTTCTTTTACACAATCATAAATTTTTATTTTTAATATCTATCTAACATCATCAACACCTACTGTACAAAAAACATTTATTTTTGATTTCGCATTTTTGCAGATTATTTTCATTATGTTTTTTTAATATAGTTATCTATTATACTTAAAAAATTCACATTTAATTATACATCTAATTATAAAAATTATCTCAAATAATATAAAATTCATGTTCGCAAATTCATCAGTAAATTGTCAGTAAAATTATATTGCACTATGCAAATATGTTATTGTTTGCTATTTATCTATTCGTTCATTTAATTAAGCAATTTATTATCTAATAATTTTGAATATAATTTAAAATGTATATTCTTAATTGTATTAAAATTAATAAAAAAACATCTAGTAATAAACTATGCAAATATGTTATTGTTTGCTATTTATCTATTCATTCATTTAATTAAGCAATTCATTATCTAATAATTTTGAATATTATTTAAAATGTATATTCTTAATTGTATTAAAATTAATAAAAAAAACATCTAGTAATAAAAGTAATAAAAATAGTATTTATTTTTTATAAAAATTATGTTTCGTAAAGATTATTTTTCTTTAATCTATGAACTCCGCGCCAATTCTTGGCGGGAAATCTACAGCAGTGTAACCAACGTGAATTCTAGGGTCCCTAATCATTTCTATCTTAACATATATAAATCAATAATTCAATTAACTGAAAGATGCTCGAATGTTTATATCAGTCGTTAAATTTTGTACATTGATCGAGGTTATGTCTCGATTATTGTTTATAATATATATTAATCGTGAATTATTATTATCAAATAAAAAGTAATATTAGATAGTATATTTAATTGAATTTCATATAAGACATTGACAAGATATTTTATATGCTTTATATAAGCTAATATAAATCCATATATTGGAAATGGAAGTACCTATTATAGAAAGTTTACCGTAAGTAAATATTTAATTACTTGATTAAAGAAATGTTTTATCTTTAGATTATTCTAAATTTTAAAAATAAATTTATTTTTCATGTTATGGATATCTGTAATTCAAAAAAAATATATATATCTCACAAAATTAAGTTATTGCAAGGAATTATGGTTTTTAATATCGGATACAGTGTGTCGATGTGAAAAACAACTAGTAGAAGATGAAATTAAAAAGGAAACTAAACTTCTTAAAGAAGGATTATTATTTTTTAAACCATATACAGAAGTGTCACTTCAAAATATACCTAAAAATGATCCATCCCCTAGAATGTATGAATTAATCAGTAAACTTGCTCCGCTTCTTGTATGTATTATAAATAAATTTTATTATATTACAAATAATTTTTCTGTAATTATCTGATGAAAAATGATAAATAATAAATTATTTATTTTAGAACTTAGATGCCATGATTACATGGGATCTAGTATGTAATTTTATAAAATATGAATATAGAAATTGTGCAGAAACTTTTGCATCACAACTAATAGATTTTACATCAATGAAAGTATTGATTGATGATATTTGGGAATTTTATTATTCTGAAAGAATGACCTTGATAAAGTGCCTTAAATTAATGGTTGAGTATAAAGATGAAGATAAAGGACATCGCTATCAAAAAGAATTTGCAAAATTCTTTGATGATGTATTATTTGGAACTCTATTAGATTCCATTCAAAAACAAATAGAAATGCTAAAAACAATAAATCCACCTTTACGATCACAGCTATGTACAGAAGAGTATTTATACAGATTATACAATAGTAGTCTTATTGAAATGCGAGAATTACTTCATATATTAACAGTCATTATTCATGATATACATATCGCAGATACTGAATTTATGAAGTTTTATGAAAGTATTGGAGTAAGCATTATATAACTAATAATTAAATATTATTAAATATTATTAAATTACTATATAATAATAATTTAATATTTACAGGGAGAACCAAGACGATTAGCAAGTACAAAAAGTCATGAAGATAAAAAAGCAATTGCCAGGAAAATTCAAGAAATACAATACAGTCAAGTAGCATTACTAATAGTAGCATTAGATATTAGAAAACAGTATGTTTTTTATACTTTCTATTTTTTTATTTAAAATTTTAAATATTATAATGTCAATAAAAATGTATTTTCTTTGTAGTTTTAATATGGAAGATTGGATACATAGTGTAAGAAATAGTATGCAAGAAACTTTTGAACAAAAATGTATTCGTGATAACTTTCCTCAAGATAGTCCACTCTTTTTATCCTGGATGTTAGCAAATTATGCCATTGATCCTGAAAATATTGATACTTTGAATCGATTTAAACATTTTGGTATCAAAGCCATAAAATTAAATGTTTTTCATTACTTGCAAGATTTGATGAATAGCGAAATGATTTGTGAAAAAACTCATTATGCTGAAGTTGTACGAAGTAGTGTGTATAACCTTCTTACTTTAGCATGTGCTTTTATTAATGAAGATAAATTAAATGACGAAAATGAAAATGAATTAAATTATATTTTCAATGCTGTTGCTGCTACAATTCAGTTTCCTGAAACTGCAATGCGATTTTGGAAAGAACATGATGATGGTTTATGGTTGATTTATAAATTTGCAGCTGAACAATTTCCATATGAATTTGAACCATTAACAAATATTGCAATTGGATTAGCATCTGCATCAGAATTAAGTGCCGAAAAAATCGCAATAGAATTGGATAATCTTCCATCATTAACATTAGAAGTACCGAGACAACGAGACTATAGTAAACCATTCAAACCATATGAACAAGAATGTGTGATTCACAGAAATTCATATGCTATATCAGAAGATTGTCCATGTGAAAATATACGTATATTGTCAAGTGGATCTGAAGTAGTGATATTCCGACAAAGAACAAGTTATTGGCATGCTTTACATCACAAAATAGAACAGCTGTTTTCTCAAGCAGGCGGTGGAATTACAGGCTGTAATAAAATGAATAAAAATTTGCCAGAGCATGTTTCACAAGGTTTAAAATTGTTAAAAACATTAGCTAAACACATAGAAATATGGAATAGAGAAAATATGGTTATTCCAACGGAATTAAGTTTTGAAATCATAAACAGATTTTCTTATCCTGTATTACCTGAAGAAAAAATGTATATATACAAAATAGTTGCAGCTTGCATCAGTATTTCATCCGAACTTGTGTTAGAATATCCAGAAGAAATTTTATCTCGAATGCGAGCGGGTGTCTATCCAAGGTTTAATAATCGGTATCAAAAAACATTAGATTTTGCTGAAGCCGTTTCCTTTGATGGTGGTATAATTGCGTCATGGTTATCTGCAATAGAAACGATCGCTCATTCTTATCCAATCTTGAATGCATATTTGGATATTTTATCAAAATATTTAATCAGAAAATATAACGAGGAAGCTCTATATACAATAGAAATACCTGGCATGGTATTTTTATTACAAGGTGTTTTACCAAAATTAGATTTCTGGTATTTCGATTCGGATGCGGAAAGAACTGACTTGTGGTTAAAAAGCATGTTTTGTCTTCATAGAGCGCTAGAATCTAGTTTACCAAAAGAGGATATACGTAATGAATTACAACTTGTTGTTGCATATAGTTTACTATATTTAGAACCACGACATGCTTTACTTAAATTAATTCGTACTGGCGAACGTACTTTACATAATAAAATGATGGCAGAAACAGATTGGATTCGCGGGAAAGGTTTCAAAGCAATCAAAAGTGTACAATTGGCTTTATCTGTAGTAAATAGATTACTTATATTTCGAAAATCCTTGGGTTTAGAAATAGGAGAGAGATCACCATTAGAAGCTGCATTATATTCTTCACCTCGTGTACCAAATGGACTTTTAATAGTACCTACAATTGTAAATTATTTGTATGTTTGGTTCAGTCCACCTTTACAAGCAATGGCTGTTAGATTATTAAAAAAATTTGCTGAAGGATCATCTATGTCACTTTTAGTTTGTATGGGTATGGACGGTACAGCTATACGAGAGACTTTTGCTTCTCGTAGAGGTCTTATGTCACCAACTTGTGTCGCAGATGTCAAAGTTGCTATTCTTGAATTGGTTGCTGTATGTCTAGAAAAGCAGCCCGGTCTTACAGAAGCTCTCTTTAATATCGTACATCCAGCAGAATGTAAACGAATCTTTCCTCGATCGGTAGAAGAATTTTTTACTGAAGGATGTAGGCAATTTTTAGTTAAATATTTAAATCGAATCTATGAAAGAGACGATATTGTTAGCGACAAATTATATAATAGCACAATGGCATTATTACGAGCAATGTGGTATCATAGAAATGAAATTCTTGTAAATTTTTTTCGAAAACGCGAGAATTTTTGGACTCACCTTTTTGCTCCACTTTTCAGAGAGATATTACCAGGTGCAAAAGGTTATTCTCATTTACTAGATATAATTACTTTAGAGTTGTTCAAAAGTACCACATTGGAAGATGATTTTACTATGAATCTGAAAAAATTATTGGATAAATCGAAAGATTACTGGAAAAAGTTGGCAATGTATATACTTGATGATATACATACCGTTAAACAAAAACCTTGTGAGAAGCGAGATATTAATATTACAGATTCGTTATATGAAATCAATTTGGAATCTTGGTACAATTTTATTGTCACATTAACTGACGAAAGAATAGCTATAAATTATCCTATTAACGTATCACAAGCACAATTAATAACACAACGTTCCTTAGAATCGTTACTTGAACGAATCAAGCAACCTTATGATATTTCTAGCCGAAAAATTACTATGTTGCTAGCTTCTTTATCGCTTCGATGTATTACATCTTGGAAACAAATGTGCGTTGATGATTCCAGAATTTTTAAATCTGGATTGACACAATTAATGCAAGAAATTAGTCAAGCTTATTGCACTTTTGGAAAATCTTTACGTCAAACATTAATTTCTTTGCTTCTCGGATGCGTACAATGCGTGAAAAGTACTTTGCGCGAGGATGTATCAAGTCTTGAATATCTTCTATCACATTCCTGTACAATTGCTGCCTGTGAATTAGAGGAATTAAAAGAAGCTGCTATTCAATTAGAAAGAAGAAAACAAGAACATCATTTGGTTAAACGAAAAGAGATCGATTGTAAAATAGATACGATTGATAGTGTAACTACACAAAAGAATGCCGAAGAAAGAAATGCAGAAACTGTTCGCGGAATTCGGGAAAGTTTACCAGCAACTTTAGCTGTTTGTATGGTTACCCAAGTATTACGTTCCTATATAGAACGAAATACTACAAAATGTCAACGAAAATCTAGCTGTGTACAATTTCGACAAATGATACCGGAATTGATGACGTGCATCGGTGTTACTTTACAAAAATATTCATATTTAAGATTTAGCACTGCTGCTCTTAATTTGCTTAATTTAATCATTCGATCTCCTTACGCTTTACATCCGATCAATGAAAATGATATTGCGAAATTATGGTTAAGCTTAATTCCACCGATTGACATTGGAAATAGTATGTTAGATTCATTATATGATGATTGTCCAAATGGACAATGGCGATGTCAGGATTGGTGGCCGCTTTATACACTTGGCCTTGAATTTTTAATAGGACTTGTCACTAGAGAAATGCCTAATGTTTATATCAAATCTATCACAATGTTTCTACATTCTCATGAATATCAATTAATGGTTGCATCAACTTTATTAAGACATACAGCAGATCTTCTTGCTGCCGATTTGGTACAATCTCTCGTTGCTCTTATTCATATTATTGCAACGCAACCATATGTTTGGAATTCGATACAACCAAATGTTTGTGAGACTCTAATTAAATGTATGTATTTGGCATATGATAACACTGTAAATCTATTACTAAGACCACGAATTCTCAAATTCATTATTGATGGTATCAGTGTGGAAAGTGCTGAAGAATTAGAATCTTGTGATAAAAGATTGCCAAGCGGTGAATTGAAATTGTTAGTTAACAAATTGATCATTATAAATACAACCTGTGCGTTAAGTTTCGTTCATTTTTCACCAAGACTAAATACTCTTATAGATACTATATATACGCAAGATTTTTGCTATACTCCAATGGCTGAAATGAATTTTGGACCACCTCATATGAGTATGAGTTCCGGACCACGATTAACTTACGGCACGATCATTAGTTCGACACAATTATTTACACAGGCTTTACATTATCGATCTCAGCCCATCAGTTCTTCGTCCGTTTCGCTTAGTAAGCAAACAGATAAAACAGATTCTGCTAAGAAAGAATGGGAACATGCTACACCAGAAGATCGGCGAATGCATTCAAGCAAAGATCTTAGAAGGATTATTCATGCGGCATCTGGTTCCACGTCAAGATCTTCTTCTAATGTAGGAAGTGAATTTTTGGCATATGTAAGTGGCTTAGATGTAACTGTACCGTTATTAAGCAGTCCAAGACTTGTACGGAGACCCTACGATCCTCTTATTTGTGAAAATACTATTCTTTCAAGAGCAACAGCCTTAACAAGCGGTAGACATGTAACAAAAGGAATATCAAACAATGATAGCCCTGTTGTAGCAAAATATCAAAAATTTAGCGATCCTTGGTTTGAATCTATGGATGAAAATAATACCAGATTCGCTCTTGAAATTAATCTCGTATTGATTTTGTATCAAGCTCTGGAAGGAGTTAGAAGTCCAAGAATCGCTCTTCGAGATCGACAACTAATAGCGCGCGAAACAGTGACTGAATTAGGAGTTTTCTTCGATTTTCTTGAACATCGAGGTACACCTGATGACTGGCAAGTTAAGGGTTCATTAATCAATTCTGATGCTAAAAGTATAAGGACTATTCAACAAACTGTTGACTTCAATCAAACTATCTTACCCGCTAGATTAAAAGAAATACAAGGAACTATATTCAAAGAGAATGTGCATACTACAGGAAAATATGCAATCAATATTAATAACATACAATTTTTATCTTTGATGGGAAAGTTATTTAAAACTGTTGTGGAATCTTTAGATTTAACACAATATCGATAACAACATGGAATTTCGATAAATATATGTGCTTTAAATTTAAAAAAAAGAAAAAAGCAAAAAGAAATTACTTAACACTACACAAAAAACTGATTTATAACATACGTTGGAATTCACAATAAAATAACAATTTTTATTATAATTTTATGTTTTCGGTATGTGTAAAGGATAAAAAAATTAGTTGCAAGGATTCACAAATGTACTTAAAATTTCTTTTGTGTGGATAAAATAATGATTGAGATAAAAAAAAGTCACATTTAACATATTGTGCATCCTTGATGAAAATACAAAAAAAAGAAGTATATATTCATCAAATTTCATTTAATTTAACCATTTCAAATTACCAAAATCCTATTTCTTTCAGATTTGTAAATCGTAAATTTTTGTACAATCAAGAATTAGATACGTGTTTTAAATAACGATTATTATTTTTTATAAATTTATCTGTTACTACAATTCTGTAATTGTATTGTATCATTCATTCGCTTTAATAACATTTAATTATTTATAGATCTGAAAATGCGAATTATTTAGACACATTTTAAACTTGTATTCTTTTTGTAAATCTACAGGATCATCAGGAATGGTTATAGGAAAGTAGAAAGCAGAAAGTATGGAAAAAGCTGTAGTAATTTATGTTCATACCACTTAATCTAATCAATTATTTTTCCAATTTTACTTAATTTGTTATCATTTATTTCGATTTCGCGAAAAACTTTTTTTTCTTTTTTTTTATTTTCGCTATAGAAATTAATAATCATATTACGATATAGTATAAAAATATAATTCGTGGTATTAACGAATATTATATGTTATGACGATAATAATAACGCGAGTGTTAAATAAATCACATCGCACCAAGACATTTGACACCTTCCAGGTTGAAAACCTGAAAGTCGTGTTCGACGCTAAGGAGGTAAATGAGGTAAAATGTTCTCCGGTGATGGTGTATCATGCACATCATTGTTTCTCGACGTTACTCGCGAGCGATAAAAATTATTAGAGGCAGTAGAAGTGATGGTAGAACTGCTTGTAACCGTGCTTGTAATTCCAATGGCCGTAACCATTGGAACAGTACTTGTTGTTGTCGTATTTATTGAGATCGTCGTTACGATACAGGAGGTAGAATGATTTCGAGATGTCAAATTCGACCACATATGTGGATTTGTATAGCTAGAATCGGACGGTGAACAATCGGAATGACGAGTTGTCGCAGTACAATATATAGATGTTGACAATATAGTTGAAACAGAACCTGAAGATACAGTTACAGCAGTTGATATCGGTGGTGGTGGAGGTGGAGGTGGGGGTGGCGGTGGTACTGGTGTCGGTCCATTCGAGTCTGCTAAAGAATCAATTACAGAACCATCCCATGGTTCCGCTGATTTTGCTTCCTCATTATTTGGAACACTAACGGTTGACCTTTGTCGTTTCGCATCACCGTATAGTAAACAATGAACGTTTGGTGAACTGCTACGATCGCGAACACCCTCTTGTTCTTCCAGAAATCGGTCCATATAGTCCCTGCTTACGATTCAACGATCTTGTCATACTTCAAGTTTTCAATCGTAACATAAAAATGTAACAATAGAAACTATATAATTCGATCAAAATTTAATTGATTACAAATTTATTTAATAGAAAAAAAAGAAAAAAAAATAATTATTATAATAATTTAAATTTATAAACGTATATTTTTTTTATGTATATATATATATTTTTATTAATATTATAAAGTAGAGAAAATACTCACGTGATACCAGGATGCAAAGCATATTTTTTCTTTTCTAAACGAGCTTTGTATGTAAATATATCATGCCTTTCTGTTTTCTTCCAAAGATAATAAAATTGCACTAATTCTCCAACAGATCGCGTTCTAACCTATTATAATAATTTTATATACAAAATATAAATATTTCTTAGTACCTTAGTATAAAATAATTCAAGTTTATACATGATGCATACCTTATTTTTTTGTATAAGATGAAAATCTTTTCCATAACTTCGTAATCCAGATTCAAAATTATGACACTCTTCTTCTGACCACAGACTAACTGCATCCGTTGGTGGTACGACGTTCATTCTTCGTCTCCTTAATGCCTCTTCAAGATTATAGCCACATTGTAACAATAAATATAAAGCTTGTTCATCATCTCTGATATGTGACCCTGTAGGAAGAGAACCACCTTTTACAGCTGGTAATTGTGCCCGTTCTAAGAACTCTTCAGTTTCCTCTTCAGGTATATGGCTAGGATCCCATAACATCTTATCCTCATTTTCATAAGGTAAAGCATCATCATAATGGCAAAGACCTTCTGGTATAGCTGCTTGATAATTAATACCAACCATGATTGTCTTCTTCCATTCTTCTTCATCTGGACTATAATCACAATCATCTTCTTCTTCTTCGCTTTGTGGTCGTGAAACACTTCTTAATAATCTTGATGTGCCTATACCACTACTAACTATTCCATCTTCTCCTCCATCTACCATACCACTGCTAACATTAATTTCTACTCCACCACCAGTATTATCATTTGTTGTACAGCTAGCAAGTGCGGTTATACTGCTACATTTAGCAGTATTACCAATAGTTGAAGTCGTTCTTGTACTTTCATTGTTACTACAACCATCTATCATAGAACATTCTTCCACTTCACCTTCTTCATCATCTTCATCATCGTCATGAATTCTATGTCGTCTGTTATTATCTCCAGTACCTACACTATTGGTATTATTTCCTTTCATTGTTGATCCTGATACTAACGACGACGAATCTTTTCCTTTTACTAACATTTCTGTATAAAATTGCTTGAGATCTGGTTCATTACTAGTTGCATCCGCTTCATCGTCATCTTCATCATCATCTGCGTCATTATCTCCTTTATCTGAATATTGTCCTTCAATTTCTGGATCACCGCTTCCAGATGGAATTAACATTCGGTCTGAACTGTTTGAATTTTCCGTTGATGGATCCCCGTATCCATACATCGCAAGTAGGTCTTTTAGTGGCATATCACCTTCCTGAAAGAAGACAAAAACACAAATGATTACCATGCCACATATAACAAACAGACTAAACATACGAATCTCACTACGAGAACGCACTTTGAGTCCAAAGTGTTGTAGAAACTTATCATAATTGTAATTATTTATGGACTTGATTTTTTCATTTCACAGGCTTGATCCTAGAATAGTTGGGATCAGAAACTTGTTACAAAATGAACATTGTATATGTTAAATATTTAACTTATTCACCTCAGAATTATACCTTTTGTAAGTTGGACAACTCGTTGTGAGAATCTTCACTACCTTCTAAAGCTTCTTCTTCATCTAAAGTCCGCTCATCATCAAAATCATTTACCATCATTTCTGTAGCTGGACCCATATCATAATCTCGATCTGCCCTACAAAATATTAAATATATAAAACTATATTTATGTTTTATTTTTGCATTAATTATGGATTATACAAAATATCAAATCCTAATTACTAATTTATTTCTACTAACATGTTTATATTTCTTGCAGTAATCAAAGTAGAAACATATCACGTAGATATTTGGAGATTGTATACACTGCACAATGCACTGAATGAAAATGATAAAAAAGAATGTCCTTGAACTATTTATATTGTTGATCTTTTCTAATTCTATTGATTTATTTAAACACTTTTATCATATAAACAAAATAATGTATTAAGAAATAATAACACACAGAATGTAAATTATAACGTATATCTAACCTTACATTCTTATGATATTAATGCTGATTTTACATTCATAATAATAACTTATTTTTTATCAAACAATATAATATCAATGAAGTATATTTTAGTTTTGTTGTTTTTGGCACTCCGTATTATATTGAATTTCACTACACATCACTAAAATCGTTGATTATAATGTACATATTCACAAATATAGTAAATTTTTCGGCACAAAAGTTTCATGATATATCTAACATTTTTCTAAGGCACATTTTTAATCAATCACTGAAATTATTTTAACTGTATCAAGAGAAATCGTATAAGATTCTGATAAATCTTGAGAAAAAAAATTGAAAAATGCACAATATATTATTTATATTCGTTAAATGTTCCATTACGCTTCTATAGCATTCTAAAAAGCGGGAAATTCGTGAAATTCATTAAAACAACCAATCACAAACACTTTAGATTATACAGACAGTATTTTGCTATTGGTTGAAAAACATATTTTCCTAAATACATTTTTTTGCAATATTTGTTGTGAATATATTCATTATTTTACAATATATTAAATTTTTAATAAAATTTTATATTTAAAAAATT
>NW_006263931.1:194661-208874 GCF_000469605.1 Apis dorsata
TATTACAAATAATTCATATGTAATGTCTTATATAACTGATATAAATTATATTTTCAAAATTGTTAAAAATAGAGAAAGAAAATTAAAGAAAAATATTATAAAAGAAAAAAAAATTTAGAATAAAATACATTTTAGAATTATTATACATTTTTATATATTTATATGTCTAAAACAAATGATTGCATCTTTTTTTATATTTGTATATAATATATGTTTTAATATATTCATATGTGATTTTTGGAGAATCAATTCTAAAAGCCAAAATAAATACAAAAATGTTTGAAGCTTATTTATTAAGTTATAAGCAATTTAATTTCGTGAATTAAATGATTGAATTAAATGAAATAGTAGGAATAAAGTACAACGATGATATAATAATAAAATCTTTTTTTTTTGTTTTGCTTAACTGTTTATAAATAAACTTTAAGTATGTTTAAATATTAATTTTTGCAATATTATGTTTGTTTTAAGCCTTTAAAATCGATCTTCCAAAGATGTATTATAAATATATTAACATCCTATATATGATATAACTATAGAGACTAATAATTTTATATAGTATGTCATAAATGTCGACTATTAAAAATTTCAATGATTTCTGAGGCGATTCAAATAATTTTTTCCGAAAATTATTTACCAAAATGTTTCAACTTTATTATTGTATATCATGTGATTAAATTTTACTTTGAGTTTTTATGCCTTTTGATAGTTTTCGATAAATAGAATTCAAAAATATTAATTTTAAGTTTAGGAATTCATTGATTCAAAAATTATTCATATATAAAGTTAATGACTAGAATATCATTTATTGATTTATATTCACAATTCGTCCAATGAACGGAGGTATGGATTGCATTTGGATAATGACTATTTCGGCGCGATAAGTCAAATTTGACTATATAGATTATACAAGTTTTGTTTTTCTGGTTAGTTCGCACAAAATATAATAATACAATTACAAACATTGTTTATTCGATATAAGTTGATTCGATATATATAAGTTGAAACAAAAATAACTTACCAAAATAATAATTATTGTTGGAATTACCGGCCGCCATAGGCGGCCGGAAAAAGAAGTTGACCTAACCAACTCAGTAATTTTGAAGATGTTATTTAATGGATTTTAATGACTGTCATTCACATGCAGACAGTAACTCCGCTCATAGGACAAACTGGAAAATAAACAAATATGGTGTCTTGTAACCTGTCAAAAAATGCTTAAAAAGCACTAATTTTATATACGAATAATTTTTAAACTAATGAATTTCTAAACTTAAAATTAATATTTTTGGATTCTAATTATCAAACACTATTAGAAAGCACAAAAAAGAATTAATAATTTTTAGTGCTTCGAAATAAAGTTTAGGCTATTATCTATTTAAATTAATAGTATTATAAAAATATACAAGGAAATATATTTTATCTATTAATATTTTACTTTTTATATTATACAAATATTTTATATTATTACACATATTTTTTATAAAGTTCTGTATATAGCGTGTAATTGTAAATAAAAATTATAAAATAAATACAATATGCTATCTTTTATATTAAAATATAATTACTTTAAAAAGAAACTAGTAAGATTCATAAATTTCACATATTAACACTTTTAATATATAATTAACATAATAATTTCATAATTAATATTTATATTAATATTTATATTTTAGATTGATCAAGATAAAGTACAATTATTATTACAAACATCAAGGTAACTATATTTCAATATTTAATTATTGTATTATTATTAACAATTATAAAATATATTTAAATAATGTGAAAATATATGTATATTTATTTTAGAAAAATATCTACAAAAAAAAATGAAGAATATCAATATATTGAAAAAAGTAAAACTCCAACAATGCATTTTCAATTATCTCTACCACGTTTACCTATTCCAAAATTAGAAGATACATGTAGAAGATATTTAAATGCACAAAGACCATTGTTATCTAAAGAACAATTAAAGAAAACTGCAATTTATGTTAATGAATTTCTGATCAAAGATGGTATTAAATTACATAAGGAACTAATTGAAAAAGATGCTAAAAATTGTAATACTAGTTATATTAGTGAACCATGGTTTGATATGTATCTACGAGATCGTAAACCTTTACCTATCAACTATAATCCTTTCTTAGTTCTTGAACCAGACTCAAATTCAGAACAAAATATACAATTAGTAAAAGCTACAAATCTTATTATATCATCATTACGATTTATGAAGTCATTAAAAGAAAATATTTTACAACCAGAAATATTTTATTTAAAATCTGAAACAGCTCATAATAATATATTTCATATTATTACAAGATTTCTTCCTTCTGAATTTAGATGGTATGGAGCTTATTTATTTAAGGTAAAATAATCTTACCATAATTAAAAATAAATGAATAATTTTTTTTACATTTAATAAAAATTTGATAAAAATTTATTACTTTAGGCGTTTCCCTTAGATATGTCACAATATCATAATTTATTTAATACTACGAGATTACCAAAATCAGTAAAAGATGAAATTTATGAAAATACAATTGGAAGACACATAATTGTAATGAGGAAAGGACATTTTTATTCTTTTGATGTAATAGATAAAAATGGTTATATTTATCAACCAAATATAATAGCTAATTGCTTAAAATCTATTTTAGAAGATACTTTATTAAGTAATGAAAGTCCTATTGGTATACTTACAACATCAGAACGTGATTTTTGGGCCAAAACTAGAACATATTTATCACAAATTGGTAACCAAGAAATTTTACAAAAAATAGATTCTGCTATATTTGTAATGATATTAGATGATGTTTATGTTGGCACTGACTATAATGAGTTAATTAGGATATATCTCCATGCGGATGGAACAAACAGATGGTTTGATAAATCATTTTCTTTAATCGTTACACAAGATGGATATGCTGGAATAAATTTTGAACATTCATGGGGAGATGGAGTAGCTATATTAAGATTTCTTAAAGTAAATATTAATTTTTTCTTTTTCTAGAAATGAATTAAAAAATTTTTAGTATTTAATTTTTTTCTCTTCTTTAAGAATGTAAAATATGATATTACAAAACAGCCAAAATTTTGTGCTGATGATATGAAATATCTTCAAAAAGGAGAAGTGGAAAAACTCAACTTTATTGTAGATAGTAAAATACAAAATATTGTATATACACAAAAAAAGAAGTTTGAAAAATGGATTGAAAATCTAAGTGTTGATCATATAATATTTAATGATTTTGGTAAAAATGAATGTAAAAAATTTGGTTTAAGCTCTGATGCAATTATGCAATTAGCTTTTCAATTAGCTATATATTATCAAAAAAATTGTGTAGTACCAACATATGAATCTTGTAGTACAGCTGCATTTAAACATGGTCGTACTGAGACTCTTAGATCATGCACAATGGAAACAAAAAGAGCATGTGAAGCCATAGCTCAGAAAAATAATAATTTATCTATGTCTGAACTGAAAAATTTAATAATTAATTGTAGTAAAGTTCACAGTGAACTTTCTAAAGAAGCTGCTATGGGTAATTATAATATTACATATAATTTAAAATGTTACATATATTAAATTATTATTAAATTTTATATTAATAAACATTGATAGAAAAATGATGAAGAAATGTAATTAAAAATATATTTATATCATTTTTTATAGGACAAGGATTCGATAGACATTTATTTGCATTAAAAAAAATTTGGGAATATTCAAATTCTTTAAAACCAACTATTTTTGAAGATTCTGCATATGATAATATAAATAATAATATTTTATCTACATCAACTCTTTCAGATCCAATTATATATGCTGGTGGTTTTGGACCAGTAGTAAAAAATGGATATGGAATTGGGTGAGTTTTTTTTATTATTTTTACAAATATATTATTTGCAATTTGATAACATATATAGTTTTAAATATTTTATCTACATATAACAATCACTTTAATAATACTTTAATAATTTAGATACATGATACAAGATAAAAGATTGGGAACTATTGTGACAAGTTATAAAAGTAATAGCAATGCTAGTGAATATGTGAAGTGCTTAGAGAAGGCATTTAAAAATATTCATTCTATAATGGTTTACGGAAAATGATAGTATCATATATAATCAATCATTAGATATCAATTATTAGATATCAAGGATAACAAGAATTTTTCTCTAATTGTTGATTATATATATATACATATATATATAAGCTTTGAATTTATATATAATATTTGTTAAGAATTTTTATATTTTTATTAAAGAACTTTTTTTTATATTATCTAATAAAAAAATCAATTCATAAATAATATTATACATAGTATATTTTATATATATATATGAAACATATATCATATCATATATTTATTTCATATAATATTATAGTTAAAAAATATATATACAGTAGAAAAGCATTCAAGAAAAAGTATGTTATGATCATATTCAAAATATTTTAAATAAAAGATTCTATTGAAATAATGAATTTTACAATATTAAAAATAGTTATTTATACACAAAAATTTTTATAACCAAAAGTTGTGAAAATTATTCAAATTAATAATTAAAATCTATTCATAACTAATAAACTATATATATTTGTTCAATATAAAAACAAAATATTAATTTTATATAACAAAAATTTTAAGTTGGTTTAAACATATAATAATTAATAATTATTTTTATTTTTATATTTTTATTTCAATCATCACTAAGTGATGAAAGATAATGAATCTAAAAAATATTTTATGGATATTATATAATATTACTATTTATTTTAAATTTATACTTTATTTCCCATTTTTACTTTAGATGTCTGCAAATTTATATGAATTAATTAGAATTTTAAAAAACAAAAATATTTTCATTAAATAACTTACCATATAAATTCCAACAATTAATCCAAAAAGTCCAATGGCAGAACCAAAGATTTCTACAATAAGAATTTTAACAAAAAGAGCAGAATTTGCTGCATCAGAAAGGGCTGCACCAGAACCAACAATGCCAACAGCTATACCACAAAATAAATTAACAAGACCAACAGCTAAGCCTGCTCCAAACATTAAATAACCAGCAAACCAATTTTGATCACGAACTTCTTCCTTCTGAATAGCTTCAGCAGTAAATTTTTCTAACATTCCAGATAATACAATGGCAGTAATCAAACCATAAATAGCTACAGCTTCACAAAATATTACTGAAATTAAATTTTTTGTTTTAATTCTTGGTGCTTTTACACCACCTCCAATAATTGAAACTCCTGTTGTATGTATTCCCCTGAAATAATGAATTTATATCACATATAAATATAAGTTATTTATAAAAAAATTAAACTTACAATGCAGCACCAACAACAGATAAAGCTACTGCAAGTCCAATACCAAGAGTTGCCCACATATATGGTGAAGTATTTTCTAAAAACCTAATAATATTCTCTTAATAATATTTTTAATTATAGTCTTAAATAAAAAAAATACCAAATTTAAATGTGCTTACCATGCAATACTAACACGTTCACCTTTTCCAGTAAATAGATGATACAATACTACAAGAAAATTTTAAAATATATAAATTTTAATTGATAGTAATATTTACAGTTAATTTTATTTTCTTTAAATAATTAATTGATTTTCGTATTTTATTTAAGAAGAAATAAATAAAAGTCAATACCTAATACTAGAATTGTTGCTGAAGCAGTACCCGCAAAAGTAGTACCCAAAATGTATCTCATTGTGCTATTTTTGTTTCGTTGTTATTATGTAATTCTTAAGAAAAATGAAAAAACTTTAATAAATAATTGACTTTAATTTTAAAATATAACTTAATAATGTACTTTCATAAATATTAAGAATAAGAAAACTTTATATACAAATTAAGAGAAAAGCGCTCACACCCGCTTTTATCATGTGACGTTTACTCTTAATGGTTACTTATTACTACACTAGTGACATCAACTGTAAAAAAGTGGTATCAAACAATGTTTAAATTTTAACTTAGAATATTCAAAAACTTATCATTATTTAAAATATTTTACAAAATATATATTTTGATTCATAAATGAAGTGAATTCATAATTGAAAATATTGAAATATATATATTGCTATTAAATTATCATTATATAATTTAATAGAATGTTGAAAGATTTTTTTATATGTAGTAGTGATATAACAATGAATATAATTTTATTTCATTTGTTTATTATATTTTTTAATAATCTTAAGTTAAAATATAAATATAAATATAAATGTGTCATGAATATATCCCAGTACGAAATCTAATATCTAATTTTAGAATTTATCGCAGCTCATTTGTCTTCTATTTATAATAAAAATACGAGTGTTAATTTAATAGTATAATTACACAATTTATTAATATTTTAAACAATCATGTCTGTCACAAAAGGGTAAGTAAATAACTTTTCTTATGAATTTTCATATACTTAAAAAAATATATTTTATTTTTTGTTCCAAAAATTAAATTAAGTAATTAAGTTATATATTTATAAATTAAATCAATAAAAAATTTTAATTTGCATAATAAAAAAATTATGTATAAAAAAATTATATCATCAAAAATACATAAAAATTCTTATTTGAACTATAGTTTGTTAATATATATATTTTTGAAGGGTTAATTCAAGAGTTCAAAAAAACACAAAATTATTATATAAAAATATTAATTGCAGCTTTTTTATTAATTTATTTAAATTTAAATTCGCATTAGATGAAATAAATGAATAACAAAATATAATAGCGGTGTAAGGAAATCAGAATGAGTCTTATCCTCTTTTTGTCTCACTTCATTTGTCTATAATCGATTTTTGTGTATATTTTATATTTGTTTTGATCTCTAGAATCAATTTTTTAAGAATATTCCATAAATATAATACATATTTTAATTTTAATTAACTTACAATAATAAAAAATGTAAAATCATATAATACAATTATTAAAATTATGCAAAAAAAGAAAAATTATTTATATCAATTATATTATGTATCGATAATGAATATATATAATGAATATGCTATAATTGAAATTTTTCATAGATATATCAACTTTAATGAATTTTTTAAAATTGCTTATGATGCTGTCATAGAACCGTATGCAAATAATTTCAAGAAATTTTCTGAAAATGGAGATAGAGAAGAAATGATAAAAGTCCTTATAAGTATACCGAGTATTGAAAATATAAAAATTATTGAGTCATATAAGGGTAAGGATGATATTAAAGCAGCAGAACTTTGTAATAAAAATCGCGAAATGATAGTTAAGGATGGAATTGTGCACGAAGAAACAAATAAAAGTAGTATCCTTACCGAAACACTGTTTAAGGCCAGTGTAAGTAGTAAATTGTTTCTAGATGCGCTTTTAGATTGCGCATACTATTATTATAATTCGAAAGCTTTTGTAAAATGCTTAAAATATTGTGAATGCATGCTTGCACTTCCTGAAAATCTTTACAATACAACTACTGAAAGTATAAACGATTTTTTGGAACATAAAAAAGCATGTATGCAATTAGAACGTGAATGCTATAAAAGTTTGAAAGAATCATCTTCTCAGGACAAAAGATTGCGTAAAAAATACAGCAAAAATCAAAATATTTCCTTCGAGATAGCAAATTATGCATCAATAATTCCTACTCTTAATGGGAAACAACATACTATTCTTAAAAGTTGTTCAGATGCTGTTACTTTACAATTTGATGAAAAACGAGGTCGACATCTTATAGCTACCAAGAACATCAAAGCAGGATCTGTTCTTATTGTTGAAGCACCATTTGCTTTCAGTACAAATAAAGAAGCACTTGGTAGAAATTGTTTACATTGTCATATTACTCTAATGTCGAGTAATAGTGTTAAAATTCCTTGCTATTATTGTCAAACAGTTAGTAGAATAAATAATTTTAATCCATTTCTATTGTTTTATATTTATTTTTTTGTACTTTTAATCTATTAATATATCGACTACTTCTAAAATATGATTAAATTTATACAGGTATCTTTTTGTTCGGAAAAATGTCGTAGTAAAGCGTGGCAAATATATCATCAGTATGAATGCTTCATATTTGATGCTTTCTTTGAAAATGATTCCGAACAAATACAACGAAATACTTCATATTTGTTGTTAGCTTATAGAATGATAATTTCAGGATTTTTATCTTCAACTGAACAAATTAACAATATCGAAAAAAAAAAAATTTCTTTTCTAAACAATAATTTCCTTCAATGTTATGTTACAAATATAAATAAAGAACGTAATAATTTAGGAACAAATGAAATTTATAGTCCTTACGATTATCGTACTATATTAAATTTAAAAACTCATTGTACAAAAATGGAACCTAAAACAAATCTTATTCGTGCTATCGAAGCTATATTTTTGGCAAAATGCTTTACTTTTGTCTTGAGCAAAATGGATGTTGTTTATTTAAAAGAATCCTTCATCTCCTTAGCAGTAGCAATATTACATCACTTACAGGCTATAAATTGTAATGCTTATGAAATTGTGGAAAATATATATGATAAAAAAACACATATTTGGGAACCAAGACAAATAGGTGGAGCAATTTATCCTTCGGTTAGTCTTATAAATCATAGTTGTTATCCAAATGTTGTTCGTCATACTTATCCATCAGGTAAAAATTGTTCTTAATAAGTGATTTTCTATGTTTTATATATTATAAATAAATTTGAATAATTTTTTACAGGAATAGTTGTAGTAAGAACATTACGTTTTGTTGGTAAAGGTACAGAAATTCTTGATTGTTATGGACCACATTGGTTTAGTGAAAACAAGTTATCAAGAATCGAATATTTATGGAAAAAATATCGTTTTCTATGTACATGCGATGCGTGTATTCAAAATTGGCAATATCCATTACCCGAAATAATGAAATATAAATGTAAAACATGTTCAGAAATTATTGGCATAATTGCATTAAATGAAAAACATATGCAAAATGTATTAAACAAACAATGTAATTGTAAGACAATTAATTTAAAAAAGATAAAAAATCAACTTGAAAAATCAGTTAAAAAAAGATTAAATGCTATTTCTAAAATGCATGAAGGCCATTATGAACAGCCTCTTCTTCAATTACTTGAGCATATACAGTTTATTGAAAAATTTTTTATCACACCTAATATGGAGACTATCAAAACACAACAATGTATTATACAGTGTTACAATCAATTTGCTTGTATCTCTCAATAACAAAAGTCAATAAAAATTACTAATCATATATAATATATATCATATGCACACATGAGTAAACACACAACATACACATAGCTTTGGATCTGTATCACAAGTAATCATAAATAAGATTTATTATCTTTTACATTAACTATTATTAATTTTTTAATTTTTTCATGCAGTGCAAAATGTTACAAAATATAACAAACTGTTTTATATCTATGATCGTTTATATTTGCTTTTACATTTCTTATAAAAAAAAGTTAATTTTTTTAATGTAAATATTTGTATAACTTTAGAAAAGCTTTTAAAATAAAATTATGGCAACATTGTTATAAATGGTAATATTTTGATTATTTAATATCGAAATTTATTATAAATGCAGGTGTAATTGTATTTTATTTTTTATATCAATGAAATAAAACTAAAAAAAATCTTAAAAACTATTATAATTGTAAACATTATTTGCATGAAAAATACAAATTATATACAGTGTTTAGACATACATGTGACTTCATTTATCAGTTTATTAAACCAAACTGTCTAAATTGAACTATAAACTGATCATGTAAATAATAGATAAATTCTATTACCACATATGCGTTTCTCGAATTTCACTAATAATATGACCAGCTTGTGTTAATGCCTATAATAAAAACATATAGATAGATAAATTGTTTAAAATTTTAATTTATATAAAAAAAATATTATCATTTATAGATATGAAAATATATACTTTTAGCATATCTGCTGCTTCTTTGCGTCTAACAGCAACATGTTCACTTTCATTTAAAAGAACTTCAGCATGATGTGATTTATATAAATGTGTTACAAGTTCACTTTGTAAGTTATCTTTTACATAGTTAACTAAGAAATGCATGACAGCTTTTGGTACACTATCTTGTATAGATTTTCGTACAATGTAAAAGTATGATTTTATCAATCTTTCTGTAAAGGATAAAGTATATAAATAAACAATATAAAAAATAATTTTTTAAAAAAAAATTCATTTCTATTCATACCAATCACATCACAGTCTCGTTGTTCTCGTTCGCTCAGTTTACGAGATGTTTGCACCGGTACTTCAGGTAACAGATTTACAGGTTTTTGTTGTGAAGATGCTTTCTGTACTTCGATTATTGGATTTGAACTTGGATTTGGATGGGGAGAAGTACTGCTTTCACGATTTCTTACCGGAGAATTATCAATCGAACTAGTTGAATCAGTTCTTCCTTGAGGTATAAGATTATTTAAGAGCCAATTGCTTAAAACCATTTGATGTCCTTGCTGATCCTTATTCTGTTCAGGTAAAGATGCCACTTCTTCTTGATTATTAATTGATTTTACATTCTGTTAGAAATATGTTTGTGTTAGTTACATAACACACAGAACAAATTGATTAGAAAACACTAAAATATTTAAATATTATATCATTTAATCAAACATAAAATTATTATATTTATTATATATATATTATCTATATATTATACACACAGTGTTTAAGATAAGGAAAAATATTAATACAAAAATATAAATTAATGAATATTATTAATGATTATGAATATTATTAATAATTACTTACTGCTTCATTTGAAGTTATATTACTTGATGTGGTATTTGTAGTAGAAGGAACTTTCCTATTATGTTTTATATGATCTACATTAGAATTTTTTAATAAAGATGATACAAGAGCTGCATCCTTATGAAAATCTGGATGCTTGGTATTAATATATGCTAATTCTATAGCGACTAAATTTTCAACCATTTGATTAGTAGGTGGAAGACGTCGACGTAGTAATTGCGTTACAACATCAACAATACGTTCATGTAATTTTGGAAAACGCAACATTTCTTGCTGTACTTCAGTACCACAATGTTGAATAATTCTTTGCATTTCTTCATGTACAAGTTCTACACATCGTAATGACGGTTCTTCGAGTCTTCGAATTTGTCGTTTAACTAATAATTCAAAGGAAACTTCTGGTACAAATAGAGCAGGTCTTGGACCAGTTGCATTTCGAATAGCCGTTAAAATATCCATTTTTGTAAGACCCGCCAACGGATGTATGGAATCCAGTGTTTTTCCAAATGTTTCATGAAATATATAACAAATTCGAGCACCACCACATAATTCTGTTGTTTCTATATTTCTAGCTGTTCCTTCAATTGTGGAACAATAACTGCTTGCAAATTTAGTAATTATTTGAAGTAAAGTTTGACTTTTGTCACTAACATCCTCACCATATGAATTAAGAAGGGTTTGAAATTGTGAAACCATCACATTTACTCTCGTCTGTTTTTAAAAAATATAAGTTCTACCAAATTATGCCTATTTTAGTTTTTCTAGCTATGTATGGCAAATTTTTATTCAAAAACTCTCTATTGTATTACCTTTAATTCTGGAAGACAATCCCGAATATGATGCATCAGTAAACGATTTAGAGTTTTAGCTAAATAAGGAGTTCCATTTCTATTTGCCAAAGTAGGATATTTACGTTGTAGAAATGCAGCTTCATCTTTTAATGCATCTTGAATACTTTTATTATTCATTATATCTTGTTGAGAACGGTTAACTACACCAATAATTCCCAATTTTACAGGTATAACTCTTCCACATAATATATCTATAGCATCAGTTCCTACAATATTATACAATAATATTTTTACAAATTATAAAAATTAAATTATAAAAATTTTAAATAATAATAAATGTATTAATAAAAATTACCAGCATCCATAAGATCCAATTTAGTAACAACAGCTAATGTACGTCTTCCATCTGGATCCACATCTTTACTAAGTTTTAAACTTTCACTTGTAGCCATATCAGTATTTGCAGTAACAACAGCCAATATAATAGAATTAGGATTACATATATATTTTAAAACAAGTTGTCGTATTTGACTTTCGATATCCTCTGGTTGGTCACCAACTGGCACTTTTGTAATACCAGGAAGATCAATGAGAGTTAAATTAACAACTGATGTTGAATATATCTTTAAATTAATTGGTTCTGGACAAATTCCTTTATTAGATCCAGCCATACGTTCTGTTTCAGATTCTATTTCTTTACGAATTTCACTAAAATCTGTGTAAATTTTATTTTTAGTATGTAAAAATGTGCCCCATTCATCTAAATCTAATGTTCCATTTTCTGCACTTCGATGTTCACGATCATCTTTAGGTGTATAAACAAGTTGCAATATTAAAGGACGTCTAGTAACTATACCAGTACCTCTTGGTAAGAAAGATCGACCAACCAAACTTTCTATTACAGATGATTTTCCTGAACTCTAGAAAACAAAATTATATTTACTGCAACATATCAATACCATAAGTAATTTTAATTCACAAAAAATTATAAATCAAATTATTTATAAATCAATTAAATAAATTTTATGATTATTCAAATGTATTTTTACTTTAAAAAAAAATTTTAATTTAAATTATAAATTAAAAATTATAAAGATTATAATTACAAATTATAAATCTTTTGTTCATCATTCAAAAAGTTTTAACTGACCTGTGTACCAAGTACTACGATTTGTGGTAATTGTATAGCATCAGCACCAACAGTATTAAACACATCTTGTAATTTATTTATTACAGGTATCAAAGCTTCCATTATAGAATAAATGAAAAATAAATCGATCAAGATAGTTACGCGATACGAGCCGGTGTAAGAGCTCTTTTATTATAAGTAAATCTATAATTACATAAGCTACAAATAGGCTTTCAATTTTCAAAAAATATAATTCTTTACAATTAATATTATTTATTGTATTAATTTTTTCTATATTGATATTTTTTTTTCTTTTCACCACAAAAATTCTACATTTACTCTTTCCAACCACCTTTTCTCTATTCCATAATCTACATGCGTGCGCATGCTATAATATTTCACATATTAAAGTATATGTATATATAAATCTCATAGTTAAAGTATCATTTCTACTACAAATACAAAATTTGTTTTAGAAAAAAGGTATTGTTTTTTTTATAATTTTATCTAAAAAAATGATTAATTAAGATTTTATAAATATATATCAATAGTTATTTTCAAATATAAAATATAACGAATAGAAAAATATAAAACTAACACAATTTAATTGATTTGACAGAAATAACATGAAAACTAGCCAAAATGATGGATAAAATAGAGTATAAAAAAATGGCGTTATTACTAAAGAATCATTGCGATTTGTAAGTACTTCTGTGTCGTAGTCTATGCCTATTATAATTCGTCATCACTCGTGTGACAGTTCATCCTAGAGCGGGGATCGCCCGCTCAAGATTACAAATTTTGCGATATTGATTAACGTAAGATGGGTGACTCCTTAGACGGCACCGGGGAACCGTCTCCGGAGGCTCAAATTGTTATAATTGTATCATATTCAACATTCGCTAATTATTTAAAGAAAGTCGTAACGGTCCTGCTACCCGATGAAGATGTGGTTCCACCCGCATTTAATTCTGCTCTCGAAGATAAAAGCAATCAAGAATACATAAGAAAATTCTTAGGTGATTCTCAAGTATGGGCACTTTACATACAAAGAAGTTCTAGTAAAGGTACGTGAATTGATTTATAATGAATAATTAATTAATTATTGTTAAAAATTTTGCACTCTGCTCTTATATGATATCCTCCATTGCAGTATTCAATACAACGGTACTTGTATCAAATTGCGATAGGAAATATATTCTGAATATTATTGTTGATTATTTGATTCATTTAAACTCTTTATAAATATGACTCATACTTAATGTAATCAATACATGTAAATGTCATTATTATGTTCTTTCTTATTAATTTTATTATATATATATAATAGTTTATCATAATATAAATTATATTTTCGGCAAATATATAATTATATTTTTATATTTAATATTAAATTATATTATATTTTCAAATAATAGGTTAAAAAAATATGTATAAATGAATTATCATATATTTTAATGTTCTATATCTATAAATTATATATCTATATAATTTTAAAATAAATTATA
>NW_006263931.1:209349-228157 GCF_000469605.1 Apis dorsata
TTTAAATTACATAACTTTTAAAAATATGAATTGACTAAGTTTTTTAATTAAATTCATTCTTTACTTTTTATAAATATATAATTTATTTATATTTTATTATTTATTTTAGATATAATATATAAATATAATATATTTATATATAGAATATTTATATTTCATAAATATTATATTAATATTTTGCAATATCATATATTTTAAATATTTTATTATATTTTATTTATTATTTTTCAGAGGAAGATAATAATGAAGGAGATGAAGAAAAAGAAAGTACAGTTTTTTATATATCAAATGAAATACATTTTACTAGTCCTAAAATGGCCTCCTTAGTTTTAACAAAACGTGGAGCAGTAATTGAAGCTGACAAGTCCATTCATTCACAGCTACGTTTAGTTACCTTTTCAGATGGACCACCATATGAAACATTGCATGCAATAAGCAAAACTATGGCACCATACTTTAAAAGTTATGTAAAAGAAACAGGTCGGGCAGATAGAGATGGTGATAAAATGGCACCATCTGTTGAAAAAAAAATAGCAGAACTTGAAATGGGTTTATTGCATTTACAACAAAATATAGATATTCCTGAGATTTCATTACAAATTCATCCACTTGTAGCACAAGTAATTAAACAATGTACAGAAGAAAATCGTAAACCAAAAGTTGCTGATTTTGGTGATAAAGTTGAAGATTCAACATTTTTAAATCAATTACAAAATGGTGTTAATAGATGGATAAAAGAAATTCAAAAGGTAGAAATATTATAAATGTTACAGTATTATGTATATATATATTATGTATTATATATATATTCATTTTTCATAGGTTACTAAATTAAATCGCGATCCTGAATCAGGTACTGCTTTACAAGAAATTTCTTTTTGGTTAAATTTGGAAAGAGCATTGCATCGAATACAAGAAAAACGAGAGAGTATAGAAATTACTTTAACACTTGATATTCTTAAGCATGGAAAAAGATTTCATGCAACTGTTAGTTTTGATATAGATACTGGCCTACAACAAGCTTTGGCTACTGTTAATGATTATAATCCATTAATGAAAGATTTTCCAATAAATGATTTATTATCAGCTACAGAACTTGAAAGAATAAGAACTAGTGTTCAACAAATATTTATGCATTTACGAAAAATCAGAAGTACAAAATATCCTGTTCAAAGAGTATTGAGATTGATAGAAGCTATTTCAAGAGATTTAGGACAGCAACTCCTAAAAGTATTAGGTACAAGAAGATTAATGCATATTCCATTTGATGAGTTTGAAAAAGTTATGGAACAATGTTTTGAAGTATTTAATACATGGGATGATGAATATGAGAAATTAACAGGATTATTAAGAGATATTGTGAAGAAAAAACGTGATGAACATATGAAAATGGTATGGAGAGTTTTACCAGCACATAAAAAATTACAAACTAGAATGGAACAAATGCGAAATTTCCGTCGACAACATGAACAACTCAGAACAGTAATTGTTCGTGTACTTAGACCTACTGTTCGTCAAAATAATAATAACGCTGCGATGGAGAATCCGGATAATGATAATGTAAAAGTTGAATTCGCTTTAGATGCAGCAGATGCAAACGCCATTAGTGAAGTAAATTTGGCATATGAAAATGTAAAAGAAATCGATTGTCTTGATATTACTAAAGAAGGCGTTGAATCTTGGAAAGCTGCTGTCCGGAGATATGAAGAACGTATTGAAAGAGTTGAAGCAAGAATTACAGCACATCTTCGAGATCAATTAGGTACTGCAAAGAATGCAAATGAAATGTTTAGAATTTTTTCACGTTTTAATGCACTTTTTGTAAGGCCACATATTCGAGGCGCCATTAGAGAATATCAAACACAGCTAATACAAAGAGTAAAAGATGATATTGAAGCATTACATGAAAAGTTTAAGGTATAAAAATAGAGAACTAAAAATATAAAAGAAAACTAAAACTTTATTTATTAACTTTTATAAATAGTTATATTATTAATTTTAGGTTCAATATGCACAAAGCAAGTGTTGCAGAATGAGTATAGTTAGAGATTTACCACCTGTTGCTGGCTCTATTATCTGGGTTAAACAAATTGATTATCAGCTTACAATGTATTTAAAACGAGTTGAAGATGTTTTAGGTAAATATTAATATTTTTTTCATATATTTAGATATTAACATTTTTATTTTATAGGAAAAGGATGGGAAACTCATATTGAAGGTCAAAAATTAAAAGCTGATGGAGATAGTTTTCGTATGAAATTATCAACTCAGGAAATTTTTGATGAATGGGCACGTAAAGTGCAACAAAGAAATCTTGGCGTAACTGGAAGAATTTTTACAATAGAAAATGTACGGTCACGAACTGGTCGTGGCAATGTGTTAAAGTTGAAAGTGAATTTTCTTCCTGAAATTATTACATTATCGAAGGAAGTAAGAAATTTAAAAAATCTTGGTTTTCGTGTACCTTTGCCAATTGTGAATAGAGCACATCAAGCAAATCAATTATATCCTTTTGCCATCAGCTTGATTGAGAGTATTAGAACCTATGAAAGAACGCTTGAAAAGGTAATTTTTATATTTTTTATTCACTATTACAAAAATATAATTGATATATGACAAGCAATTCAAAATTTTAAAAATACAAATGAAAGAATAGATAAATAGGGAATAGAAGCAGGATTAAAATATATATTAGTAATATTGATGTTTTTAATTTCTTGGATGTCCAATATTTTTAGCTTACCAATCGGAGTCCCCACTGCCCCGCACTGAAGGTAGTCATATATGATGCTTTCAGGAATTATGCATCTTGCCTATATTTGCGAATTATTATTGTATGCCTGCTTAGCTCTTGTAGAAACATATGTATTGCAAGATGTTATGATTTTATTTTAGTAAATTAAATAATTGAAAAAAATAAAAGTATGAATAGATGAAATATAAGATATGCGGGAATTCTAAAAAATTCAAGTTTTTTCATTTTTAATTAAAATATTAAAATATTAAAATTTATATTTAAATTAATATTAAAATAATATATCTTTATTCATTTTAATATATCTAATTTCGTTGGTTTTTTAATATTTTATAAAAATCTCAAATTATATGATTATATGTAATAATTTGAAAAGTTTGATTGGCCATATATACCAAATGTTGCTTGTAATTGATATAGTAATACCTATATTTCTCCTTTTGTAATAAGTTAATTATAAATGAAAATTGTTATATAATTTTTTTAGTACAAGCTATATGAACATGTAAAATTTTTATTTGCCTTCTTGTCTGTATATTATTGAATGATAAATGATAATTTATGTCGTAAAATTGTATTAGTATGATTGATAATATGATTTTTTAAAAATTGTATTTCATAATTTATTTTTCTTTATAGATTGAAGATAAAGCCAGTATCATACCTTTGGTTGCTGGAATGCGTAATGATGTATTATCACTTATTTCTGAAGTAAGTATTTTATGCAATTATATATAAAATTATATAATATTGTATTATAAATTTTATCATTTTTATCATAACTATTATATAATTATTATTATTTTATTTTTTAATTCAGGGAATTGCTTTAATTTGGGAAAGTTATAAATTAGATCAATATGTGCAACGTCTTTCTGATGCTGTTGTTTCATTTCAAGAAAAAGTAGAAGATCTTGTGGTAGTTGAAGAGCAATTAGATGTTGATGTGCGATCTCTTGAAACATGTCCATATTCAGCAAATACATTTGCTGATATACTTTCCAAAATTCAAAAAGCCGTAGATGAATTATCTTTAAAAAATTATTCAAATTTGACTATTTGGGTATCTAGACTTGATGAAGAAGTAGAAAAAAATTTAGCAGCCAGATTAGAAGCTGGAATAAAAGCTTGGACTGATGCACTAACTGGTCAAAAGAAAGAAGTAGATCTAAGTATGGATACGGATGCACCATCTCAACCAACTCATAAACCCGGCGGTGATCCAAAAATTCAAAATCAAATACATGAAGTTCGTATAACAAATCAAACAATGTATTTGTATCCAAGCATTGAAGATGCGAGATTTCAAATAATGCAACAATTATTTGCATGGCAAGCTATTGTTACTTCTCAAATTCGACTTCAAAGTTCAAGATATCAAGTAGGTTTAGATAAACCTGAGTCAGGTACTTACAGAAATTTATTAACGAAATTACCTAGTGGAAAACAACCTTTGGAAGCAGCTTATGAAGCAGTTGAATCTAAAATGAAAGATATTGCCGATTATGTAGATCAATGGTTACGTTATCAAGCACTTTGGGATTTACAACCTGATAATTTATATGGAAAATTAGGAGAAAATATAAATTTATGGATGAAATGTTTGAATGATATTAAAAAAACTAGAGCTACATTTGATACATCAGATACTAGGCGAGAATTTGGACCTGTTATCATTGATTTTGCAAAAGTACAAAGTAAAGTATCTTTGAAATATGATTCATGGCACAAAGAAACATTGGGTAAATTTGGAACACTTCTCGGCAATGAAATGGCAAGTTTCCATGCACAAGTATCAAAATCTAGAAGTGATTTAGAACAACAATCTATTGAAGCTGCAAGTACTTCAGATGCAGTTGGATTTATAACTTATGTTCAATCTTTGAAGCGTAAAATGAAAGTCTGGGAGAAACAAGTTGATATATATCGTGAAGGTCAAAGAATATTAGAACGTCAAAGATTTCAATTTCCTTCTTCATGGTTGCATGTAGATAATATAGAGGGTGAATGGGGTGCATTTAATGAAATAATTAAGAGGAAAGATACAAGCATACAAACACAAGTTGCGTCGTTACAGATGAAAATTGTAGCGGAAGATAAGGCAGTTGAAATAAGAACTACTGATTTCCTTAGTGATTGGGAAAGAGGAAAACCAGTTGAAGGTCATTTACGGCCAGATGATGCATTGCAACAATTACAATTATTTGAAAGCAAATTTGCTAGATTAAAAGAGGAAAGAGACAATGTGGCAAAAGCTAAAGAAGCTTTAGAATTACAAGAACCAGGAGCAGTATCAACTAGTGAAGATAGAATGCAAGTAGTATTTGAAGAACTTCAAGATTTGAGAGGGGTTTGGTCCGAATTATCAAAAATATGGGCACAAATTGATGATACACGAGAGAAACCATGGTTATCTGTTCAGCCAAGAAAATTACGTCAACAATTAGATGCAATGATGGCACAATTAAAAGAATTACCAGCTAGATTAAGACAATATTCTTCATATGAATATGTTAAAAAAATGTTACAAAGTTACACTAAAGTTAATATGTTAATTTTTGAGTTAAAATCTGATGCTTTAAAAGAGAGACATTGGAAACAATTAACAAAACAATTACGAGTAAATTGGGTATTGAGTGAACTTACTCTTGGTCAAGTTTGGGATGTAAATTTACAAAAAAATGAAGGAATAGTAAAAGATATTATTCTTGTTGCTCAAGGTGAGATGGCATTAGAAGAATTTTTAAAACAAGTTCGAGAATCTTGGCAAACTTATGAATTGGATTTAATAAATTATCAAAATAAATGTAAACTAATTCGTGGTTGGGATGATCTCTTCAATAAAGTTAAAGAACATATTAATTCTGTAGCTGCTATGAAACTTTCACCTTATTATAAAGTATTTGAAGAAGAAGCATTGACTTGGGAAGAAAAATTAAATAGAATCAATGCATTATTTGATGTATGGATAGATGTTCAACGTCGTTGGGTGTACTTAGAAGGCATTTTTTCAGGAAGTGCTGACATTAAAACATTATTGCCTGTTGAAACATCACGTTTTCAAAGTATTAGTTCCGAATTTCTTAGCTTAATGAAAAAAGTTTCTAAATCTCCAATGGTAATGGACGTTTTAAATATTCCTGGTGTACAAAGAGCACTTGAACGTTTAGCTGATTTACTTGGAAAAATACAAAAAGCTTTAGGAGAATATCTTGAAAGAGAACGTACATCATTTCCGCGATTTTATTTCGTGGGTGATGAAGATTTATTAGAAATTATCGGTAATAGTAAAAATATCGCAAGATTACAAAAACATTTTAAAAAAATGTTTGCTGGGGTAGCAGCTATCCTTTTGAATGAAGATAACACTGTTATTACTGGTATTGCTTCTCGTGAAGGAGAAGAAGTACTTTTCCAAAATCCTGTATCAACTATTGATCATCCGAAAATCAATGAATGGTTGACACTTGTTGAAAAAGAAATGAGAGTTACATTAGCATCGAGTCTTGCAAGAGCAGTACAAGATATTAAACAGTTCAAAGATGGAAATATTAATCCTCAAGCATTTATGACATGGTGTGATAATTATCAAGCTCAAATTATAGTTTTAGCTGCTCAGATTTTGTGGTCAGAAGATGTTGAAGCTGCATTGCATGAATCACAAAATGATCCAAGTAAAAATTCATTAGAAAGAGTATTACTTCAAGTCGAAGGTACATTAAATGTTTTAGCAGATTCTGTTCTTCAAGAACAGCCTCCGTTAAGACGAAAAAAGTTAGAGCATTTAATTAATGAATTTGTACATAAACGCACAGTAACTAGAAGATTAATTGCAAATAAAGTTTCTAATCCAAAAGCATTTGAATGGCTATGTGAAATGAGATTTTATTTTGATCCAAGACAAACCGAAGTTTTGCAACAACTTACGATACATATGGCAAATGCGAAATTTTATTATGGATTTGAATATTTAGGAGTGCAAGATAGATTAGTACAAACACCTTTGACAGATAGATGTTATTTAACAATGACTCAAGCTTTAGAAGCTCGTCTTGGAGGTTCTCCATTTGGACCAGCTGGAACAGGAAAAACTGAATCGGTTAAAGCTCTTGGTCATCAACTTGGAAGATTTGTATTGGTATTTAATTGCGATGAAACATTCGACTTTCAGGTAGATAATAATTATGGAAGCTATTTATATATAAATCTATATTATTTTTATATTCTAGTAATGTCTTATTTGTTTTATTAGGCCATGGGTCGTATTTTTGTTGGTCTTTGTCAAGTTGGAGCATGGGGTTGTTTTGACGAATTTAATCGTCTTGAAGAGCGTATGCTTTCAGCTGTTTCTCAACAAGTACAAACTATTCAGGAAGCATTAAAAAGTCAAATGGAAGGAAAGAAAGAAGGAACACTTTGTGTAGAATTAGTTGGAAAACAAGTTAAAGTATCTACTGATATGGCAATCTTCATCACAATGAATCCAGGTTATGCTGGACGATCAAATCTTCCCGATAATTTAAAAAAACTCTTTAGATCATTAGCTATGACTACCCCAGATAGGCAGTTAATTGCTGAAGTTATGCTTTTTAGTCAAGGATTTAGATCAGCTGAAAAATTAGCATGCAAAATTGTACCATTTTTCAAGTGAGTTTTTTATGTTCATTTATTATTGAAATATACGTTTCCTTTTTGTTGCTAAATATATGATTTTATTATTAGATTATGTGATGAACAACTTTCTAATCAATCTCATTATGATTTTGGTCTTCGAGCACTTAAATCTGTACTTATTTCTGCTGGAAATGTTAAACGTGATCGAATTCAAAAAATTAAGGAAGGTATGCAGAATCGTGGCGAAACTAATATTGACGAAGCTTCCATTGCTGAAAACTTACCAGAACAAGAAATTTTGATACAATCCGTTTGTGAAACAATGGTACCAAAATTAGTTGCTGAAGATATTCCATTATTATTTAGTTTACTTAATGACGTATTCCCGAATGTAAATTACACGCGTGCTGAAATGAAAGGTATTTATTATATTAAAAATTATATTTTAATATCTTACGTCTTTAGTATTTTTTATTTGCATACTATAATTAAATTTTTACTTTTATGTATTATAAATAAAATATATATTCATAGGATTAAAAGATCAGATTAGAAAGGTATGCATGGAAGAATATTTTGTATGTGGTGAAGGCGACGAACAAGGAGGAGCTTGGCAGGAAAAGGTAATATAACATTATAATATTATAACAGATATAAATAATCATCTTTGCATTATCTCTTTATATCATTGTTATGAATAATAGCGTAAAAAAATAATATATTAAAATCATAAAAATTTTATTTTTTCTGAAAATATATATAAGATAATGGTTTCTTAATTCTTAAATTTTTTATCATATGCAACTTCAGGATATGGTCGGTGAGACCTGGGTAGAAAAGGTGAGACAAAAATTAAGCTGTGAATAATATTGCATGGCCAGTATTTTGTAATCCATAGATAATATTCTATTTCATAAATTCATGATTTCATGTTTTTATTTTTGATAGTTACTTTTATAAAATATTTTATTTAGGTATTGCAACTTTACCAAATTTGTAATTTAAATCATGGTTTAATGATGGTTGGTCCCAGTGGTTCTGGAAAAACGACAGCATGGAAAGTATTGTTAAAAGCTTTAGAAAGATTTGAAGGCATAGAAGGAGTAGCCCATGTAATCGATCCTAAAGCTATTAGCAAAGAAACATTGTATGGTGTATTAGATCCGAATACACGCGAATGGACAGACGGACTTTTTACACATATTCTTAGAAAAATTATAGATAATGTAAGAGGAGAAATTAATAAACGACAATGGATTATATTTGATGGTGATGTTGATCCAGAATGGGTTGAAAATCTAAATTCTGTACTCGACGATAATAAATTACTTACATTACCAAATGGCGAACGTTTAAGTTTACCTCCAAATGTGAGAGTTATGTTTGAAGTGCAAGATTTAAAATATGCCACATTGGCTACTGTTTCTCGTTGCGGTATGGTTTGGTTTTCTGAAGATGTACTTTCCACAGAGATGATATTTGAAAATTATATGTTACGTTTAAAAAATATACCTCTGGAAGATGGAGAAGAAGATAATCTTGGTAAAAAAGCAACAGAAAAAGATGATACTATGTCTCCTGCCTTATCAGTGCAAAGAGAAATTGCTAGCATTTTACAAAGTTATTTTGCTCCAGATGGATTGGTAGTAAGATGTTTGGAATATGCTATGAAACAAGAACATATAATGGATTTTACACGATTGCGAGCATTAAGCTCTTTATTTTCCATGTTAAATCAAGCAGTGCGTAATGTTTTACAATATAATCATTCACATACAGATTTTCCTTTACCAAGTGAACAATTGGAACGTTATATGCCAAAATGCTTGGTATATGCATTATTGTGGAGTTTTGCAGGTGATGCGAAACTAAAAGTTAGATCTGATTTGGGAGATTTTGCTAGATCTATTACAACTATACCTCTTCCAACACAAAGCAATATCCCTATCATTGATTTTGAAGTAAGCATTCATGGTGAATGGTTACCTTGGAGTAATAAAGTTCCGCAAATCGAAGTGGAAACACATAAGGTTGCTAGTCCAGATATTGTTGTACCTACTTTAGACACAGTAAGGCATGAGAGCTTACTTTATACATGGTTAGCAGAACACAAACCAATAGGTAATATGTTATATTTATAAAAATAGTTATAAAACTTTATGAAATATTTTATATACACATAATGAAAAAAATTATTTAACTTAACTTTTATAGTACTTTGTGGACCACCTGGATCTGGTAAAACTATGACACTTTTTTCCGCTTTACGTGCTTTACCTGATATGGAAGTTGTTGGATTAAACTTTTCATCTGCTACTACACCTGAATTACTATTAAAAACTTTTGATCATTATTGTGAATATCGTAAAACACCTAATGGTGTTGTACTTTCACCAGTACAATTAGGCAAATGGCTGGTTCTATTTTGTGATGAAATCAATTTACCTGATATGGATAATTACGGAACACAACGAGTAATTTCATTTCTCAGACAATTGGTAGAACATAGAGGTTTCTATCGAACTAGTGATCAAGCATGGGTTACTTTAGAAAGAATTCAATTTGTTGGAGCTTGTAATCCTCCAACAGATCCAGGTAGAAAACCTCTTAGTCATAGATTCTTACGACATGTTCCAGTTATATATGTTGATTATCCAGGAGAAACATCTTTAAAACAAATTTATGGTACATTTACACGAGCTATGCTTAGGTAAGAATAATTAATTTAGTATTAAATGATCGCATTAAAATTATGTGAAAATTATGTGATTTATAACTTTAGATTAACACCTTCTTTACGAGGATATGCAGAACCTTTAACAAATGCAATGGTAGAATTTTATTTAGCTTCACAAGAAAGATTTACTCAAGATATGCAACCACATTATGTTTATTCTCCTCGTGAAATGACACGTTGGGTACGAGGAATTTGTGAAGCTATTAGGCCTCTTGATAATTTGTCAGTTGAAGGTTTAGTACGCTTATGGGCACACGAGGCTCTTCGTTTATTCCAAGACAGATTAGTGGAGGATTCTGAAAGAGCCTGGACAAATAAAAATATTGATACTGTTGCTATGAAACATTTTATGGGTGTCGATAAAGAAAAAGCATTAACCAGACCTATTCTATATAGTAATTGGTTATCTAAAGATTATGTGCCAGTCAATAGACAAGAATTACGGGATTATGTTAGAGCAAGATTGAAAGTATTTTATGAAGAAGAATTGGATGTTCCTTTAGTACTTTTTGATGAAGTTCTTGAACATGTTTTACGGATTGACAGAATTTTCCGTCAACCTCAGGGACATTTATTACTTATTGGTGTTTCTGGAGCTGGTAAAACAACTCTGTCTAGATTCGTTGCTTGGATGAATGGTTTATCTATTTTTCAAATAAAAGTATGTACTTTTGTTTTTGTTGTAATTGTAATTGTTTGTAATTGTATATTTTAAAAAAATTTCGATTAATTTAATGTTTTTTATATTAAAGGTTCATAATAAATATACTGGTGAAGATTTTGACGAAGATTTGCGTCAAGTTTTAAGACGATCAGGTTGTAAAGATGAAAAAATAGCATTTATTCTTGATGAGTCTAATGTTCTGGATTCCGGTTTTCTTGAACGCATGAATACATTGCTCGCAAATGGAGAAGTACCTGGTTTATTTGAAGGTGATGAGTATACAACTCTTATGACACAATGTAAAGAAGGAGCGCAACGTGAAGGTCTTATGTTAGATTCCAACGAAGAACTTTATAAATGGTTTACTGGTCAAGTTATGAAAAATTTGCATGTAGTATTTACAATGAATCCCAGCACAGATGGTCTTAAAGATCGAGCTGCAACATCACCTGCACTGTTCAATAGATGTGTGTTAAATTGGTTTGGTGATTGGTCAGATAATGCACTCTTCCAAGTTGGTAAAGAATTTACCAGTCGTGTGGATTTGGAAAGACCTATGTGGAAATGTCCAGATTTTTTCCCTTCAGTTTGTTCTTTAATTCCATCACAACCTTCTCATAGAGATGCTGTAATAAATGCTTGTGTTTATGTACATCAAACATTACACAAAGCTAATGCTAGACTTGCAAAACGAAGTGGTAGAACAATGGCTATCACTCCTCGTCATTATTTAGATTTTATCAATCATTTTGTAAAATTATATCAAGAAAAAAGAAGTGATTTAGAAGAGCAACAGTTACATCTAAATGTTGGTTTAAGTAAGATTGCAGAAACAGTAGAACAAGTGGAAGAAATGCAAAAAAGTTTAGCTATCAAATCTCAGGTAATTAAATGAGATTAAATTATATGAAAAAAATTTTTTGCAATCTTTTTTCACAATAAATCTTGTATATAGGAACTACATGCAAAGAATGAAGCTGCAAATGCAAAGTTACGACAAATGGTTAAAGATCAACAGGAAGCAGAGAAGAAAAAAGTACAAAGTCAAGAAATTCAGCAGCAATTGGCAATACAAACTGTGGCTATTAATCAAAAGAGAGATGATGTTATGGCTGATTTAGCACAAGTTGAACCAGCTGTCATCGATGCACAAAATGGTATGTATTATTTATATTCTAATTATTTTAATTGTTGCAATGAATATAAATGATCATAATATTTGTGATATATAATTGGAATTGGTGCTGTATTTTGAATACATAAAACATATGGCGCGCATTATGCTTAAATATTTGCAATGAGTATAGCTGTCAAGGGGATAAAACGACAATATCTTGTCGAAATTCGATCAATGGCAAATCCTCCAAACATCGTAAAACTAGCTTTAGAATCTATATGCCTATTACTTGAAGAAAATGCTACTGATTGGAAACAAATTCGTGCTATCATTATGAAGGATAGCTTTATACCGACCATCGTCAACTTCAACACAGAAAACATCACGTAAGAAATGATTCTGGATCTGCTGAACGTTCAATGCTCGAGTGGGAATTTATCAAGGCAGATACTATTCTATAACCGCTTGATATACATGTTACGTCTTTTGGCTGAATACAACTCACCTACGTATAGCATACGTTCTTATAAGTAAAACAAAACATTTTAAAATATAATTGTTTTGAAATACTACATTCATATTATAGATTCAATTCATTTTTAATTTTATTTTAAATTCAATATATGAATTTTTTAATATTTTAGAAATAATTATAAGGACGTGACATAATACGTAAATAATATGTTGTTGCTGTAAATAAAATATATCGTGTTTTTTTATTTCTAACTGTCTATAGGTCATTTAAAACAACGCGCAGCCGGTCAGGGAGCTTTTTTCGCGTAACATCGTTATAACTGTTCTAATTTCTAATTGCACATGCCTGCACATTATTTTTGTACTATATGAAATCGTTTCGTTTTTCGTATAGCGGTGAAATCGATAAAGAAACAACATTTAGTCGAAGTTCGGTCCATGGCGAATCCGCCGGCGATCGTGAAGGTTGCATTGGAGTCTATCTGCTTATTGCTCGGTGAAAATGCCAGTGATTGGAAATCTATCCGCGCTGTCATCATGAGAGACAATTTTATCAATACTATTGTCTCTAATTTCAGTACTGAGGATATTACGTAAGCATGCTTTCATTGTTTGTTTTATCCTTATAAATGGTTTAATTCTTTAATTTAGGGATCAGCGAACACGGTTCGTTGATGCAAATATATTCTAAAACAACAATTAAATAAATGATTAACGAAAAGAAAAATGAATTATTTATGAGTGTCAAAAAAATGTGTAAATACTAATATTCGTTTTATGTATCTACAACTAATCTTTGTGCTTGCTGATCTCAAATTTAAAAAAATGTTGAATAAATTTACACAAAGCACAATTGATACTTAGAGCATGTGAACGATAATTGACAAACTCGTTACTAACCAAAATTATGTATATAATATATAGTATATAATATATAATATATGCTAAAATGTTACTTGAAATTTAAAAAATAAATTTATTAAATATTGAGTTAAAAAATTAAAAAAAATTTTTTAAACATTTGTTTAGTGATGAAGTGAGAGAGAAAATGAAGAATCGTTATTTAAGTAATCCCGATTATAATTTTGAAAAAGTTAATCGAGCCAGTATGGCTTGTGGACCTCTTGTTAAATGGGCTACTGCACAAGTAAGCATATATGATATAAATTTAATTTCTCAAAAAAAAAAAAAACTATAATTAAAAATATATAATTTATAAAATTTTAGATCGAATATGCAGATATGTTAAAACGAGTAGAACCTTTAAGAGATGAACTTCATTCATTAGAGCGACAGGCTGAAACAAATAAGCAAAAAGGTGAAGAGGTGAAAAATTTGATTGCTCAATTGGAACAAAGTATAGCTTCATATAAAGAAGAATATGCTCAACTGATATCTCAAGCACAAGCTATCAAAGCTGATTTAGAAAGCGTACAAGCTAAAGTGGATCGTTCTATTGCCTTACTGAAATCTTTAGTAATTGAAAGAGAACGTTGGGAAGCAACTAGTGAAACATTCAAAAGTCAAATGTCTACAATTATTGGAGATGTACTTTTATCATCTGCTTTTCTAGCATATGCTGGATATTTTGATCAACATGTAAATGATTTAATAATTATAATTATATATATTTTTCTTTATAGAATAATGACACATATATTTTGATTTCTTTCAGTATCGACAAAATTTGTTCAGTACTTGGTGTCAACATTTACAACATGCAAATCTACAATTCCGGCCAGATATAGCAAGAACGGAATATCTCTCAAATCCTGATGAACGTTTGAGATGGCAAGCTAATGCTTTACCAACAGATGATCTTTGTACCGAAAATGCTATTATGTTGAAACGCTTTAATAGATATCCGTTAATTATTGATCCATCTGGACAAGCAACAGAATTTATTATGAATGAATTTAAAGATCGAAAGATTACAAAAACAAGTTTCTTAGATGATTCGTTCAGAAAAAATTTGGAGAGTGCATTACGCTTTGGAAATCCTTTATTGGTACAAGATGTTGAAAATTATGATCCGATATTAAATCCTGTTCTAAATAGAGAATTAAGAAGAACAGGAGGTCGTGTGTTAATCACACTTGGAGATCAAGATATTGATCTTTCACCATCTTTCGTAATCTTTTTATCGACAAGAGATCCAACAGTAGAATTCCCACCTGATATTTGTTCTCGCGTTACCTTTGTAAACTTTACTGTTACTAGAAGTTCATTGCAAAGTCAATGTTTAAATCAAGTTTTGAAAGCCGAACGTCCGGATATTGATGAAAAAAGATCTGATTTATTAAAATTACAAGGAGAATTTCATTTGCGTCTAAGACAACTTGAAAAATCTTTGTTACAAGCATTGAATGATGCTAAAGGAAAAATTCTTGATGATGATTCTGTGATAACTACTCTTGAAACTTTAAAACAAGAAGCGGCTGATATTAGTAAAAAAGTTGAAGAAACAGATAAAGTAATAGGAGAAATTGAAACAGTTTCTCAACAATATATGCCTTTATCTCAAGCTTGTTCAAATATGTATTTTACAATGGACAGTTTGAATCAAGTACACTTTTTATATCAATATTCTTTGAAAATGTTTTTAGATGTGTTTACATCTGTTTTATCTCAAAATCCAAGACTATCTAATATATCGGATTATACCCAAAGATTATCAGTTATTACAAGTGATTTATTTTCTGCTTGTTATGAACGTGTTGCACGTGGAATGTTACACACAGATAGATTAACATTTGCATTGTTGTTATGTAGAATTCATTTGAAAGGTATCGCTACAGAATCTACTTATGACAGTGAATTTACATTTTTCTTACGTGGCAAAGAAGGTGTATTGAATATAAGAGATCCTATCATGCCTAATTTGAGTTCAGAGCAACAAGAAGCTCTGATGCGTCTGAGTCTTAGATTGCCTGCCTTCAAAAAATTACGTGAAAAAATTCAAGAAAATATAGAATTTAATACCTGGTTACAATCACCAACTCCTGAGACATGTGTGCCAAAGCTTTGGGATGAAGAGAAACCATTGACTCCAACTGGAACGGCCATGCATCAATTATTAATAATACAAGCATTCCGACCAGATCGTGTAATAGCTGCTGCGTCTTTAGTAGTAATTTCCGCATTAGGAGAATCTTTTATGGCTGCTGCAGAAGCAGAACTTGATTTTGCTTCTGTAGTTGAGAATGAATTAAAAGCTACTGTACCCGCTTTGCTTTGTTCAGTACCTGGTTTTGATGCTTCTGGTCGGGTAGATGATTTAGCAGCTGAATCAGGCAAACAAATAGCCAGTATCGCAATAGGATCTGCAGAAGGATTTAATCAAGCAGATAGAGCGATAAATATGGCTGTTAAAGCTGGTAGATGGGTATTATTGAAAAATGTTCACTTAGCACCACAGTGGTTAGTACAACTTGAAAAAAAATTGCATAGTTTACAACCACATACTAGCTTTAGATTATTTTTGACTATGGAAATTAATCCAAAAGTACCAGTTAATCTACTTAGAGCTGGCAGAATATTTGTCTTCGAACCACCTCCTGGAATTAGAGCGAATTTATTACGAACATTTAGTACGGTGCCGGCATCAAGAATGATGAAAGTACCTAATGAAAGAGCTCGTCTTTATTTCTTATTGGCATGGTTCCATGCTATTGTTCAAGAACGACTTCGTTACGCACCATTAGGATGGGCCAAGCATTATGAATTCAATGAAAGTGATTTGAGAGTAGCTTGTGATACTTTGGATACATGGATAGAAGCTACTGCTATGGGTAGAACTAATTTGCCTCCAGAAAAAGTACCTTGGGATGCTTTAGTGACATTACTTTCTCAATGTATATACGGTGGTAAAATTGATAATGATTTTGATCAACGTCTTCTTGCATCATTTCTTCGGAAACTTTTTACTCCAAGATCTTTTGAAACTGATTTTGCATTAGTTGCTAATATTGATGGTCTACAAGGAGGTCAACGACATATTACTATGCCAGATGGTACTAGACGTGATCATTTCCTTAAATGGATCGAGTCATTATCTGATAGACAAACACCTTCATGGCTTGGATTACCGAATAATGCAGAAAAAGTATTACTCACAACTAGAGGTACAGATTTAGTATCTAAACTATTGAAGATGCAACAATTAGAAGACGAAGATGAATTAGCATATTCTAACGAAGAATCATTGGATACACCTAGAGAAGCAGAAGCTGATGGTCGTCCATCATGGATGAGAACATTACACAATTCGGCATCAACGTGGTTACAATTACTTCCAAAAAATTTGCCAACATTAAAAAGAACTGTAGAAAATATAAAAGATCCTCTCTATAGGTATTTTGAAAGAGAAGTTAATAGTGGTGCTAAATTGCTACAAGATGTAATTCATGATTTAGAAGATGTTGTTTTAATTTGTCAGGTATTATTCCAGATTCATTAATTTAATTATTAAATTTTTGCTGAAAATTAATATTTAAAATAATATCGCATTTTAAATATCTATTATGTTTAATATATATATATATTTTCATTCAAGTTCTTAAATATAATTGTGAAAAAATATCATTCATCATTTTGCAAAAATATTTAAAAATACATAAAAATTGAATCTATATAATAATTCTAATATATATAATTTTTATTCAAAAATTTTATTAAATTTTTTTAAAATAACAATTTTTTTAAAATTTTCAAATTTTCAAAAAATCAAATTGAATAATTTGAAAAAATTATTAAGATTTTTAATATTAAAAATTAATAATTAATTTTCTTGTTTTAAATATGTCTTGTGTTTTTTTTTATAGGGTAAAAAGAAGCAAACTAATTATCATAGAACTATGTTGTCAGAATTAGTAAAAGGTATTTTACCAGGTGGATGGAGACGATATACAGTACCAAGAGGATGTACTGTAATACAATGGATAACAGATTTTAGTCACAGAGTATCACAATTACAAGAAGTTTCACGATTAGTATCTCAAGGAGGAGCTAAAGAAATTAAGGTTTGTTTGTTTAATTTATTATATAATTATTTTGGTATATAAAATTATTTTTATTTATTGTAATTATTTTTTCAGAGTTTTCCCGTTTGGCTTGGGGGGTTATTAAATCCTGAAGCTTATATTACGGCAACAAGACAATGTATAGCACAAGCAAACAGTTGGTCATTAGAGGAACTTCAACTTGATGTAACTATAGGGGACAGTGATAATATTGCAACGGACGATTGTTCGTTCGCTGTAACAGGTCTTAAATTGCAAGGAGCACAATGTAAAGATAATCAATTATATTTAACTTCAACTATAATGACCGATTTGCCAGTGACTATGTTAAGATGGATACGATCTGCCACCGATGATGTACGAAAGGGCAAATTGTCTTTACCAGTTTATCTTAATAGTACACGTACTGAATTACTTTTTACTGTTGATTTAAATATTGCTCCTAGTCAAGATCCTCATAGTTTTTATGAAAGAGGAGTTGCTGTTCTTACATCTACTGCTTTGAATTAATACTTATAAAATTAGTGAAATGCGATGTTTAACAAATAATGATTATAAAATTCTATAGGAATGGGCAAATGAATTTTTCAGAATTGAAGTAGTAAAAGATCTCCACATATTTTAATGTTTCCTAAAACTGTTTATTAATCTATTCATTTTTAGTTATAAGATATAAAATATTATAAATTAATTAACTAATATAATATTCTATTATCTGTTCATATGATTTCACAAATGACTTATTAATAATAAAAGTTTGCCCAATTTCTTCTAATATACTAATTGAATATATAATAAAAATTATTATTTATCGCTTTAAAATATTTTCTAGCACAAGATTCTACATTCAGTGAAGTGAAACATTTTATTCAATAATTAATAAAATACAAAATATCCATTTTAGAATTGATGTTTCTATTACAAGATTGTAATATACATAAATAATTTTTTTTAGATATGTTTTTATATATGTTTAAAACTAAAAAGATTGTCTTCTGTAATAAATTTATTTTTTGTTCTTTTAAATGTAAGTATTATTGTAAAATTTACATTATTTGAATGGTATCTTATAAAAAAATTTAATATGCAATTTTTAATATGCAATTTTTAATTGTTATTAAAAAAGTAAAATGAATATCATTAAAATGCTTTGTACTTTTGCTTTAATCAAATATATTAATAATAATATCTATTTCTGTAACTATGCGAAATTAAATATAATACTAATATTTAAAATGTGAATGTTGTTTAAATTTCATCATTATCAAATTAAATATTATAGAAGTACTACAAATTTAAAAAAAAAATTTTATTATGATCCATAATATTAGATATAACAATTATACATATGAAATAAATATTTGTATAATATATATATAATATACATATAATTATTATATTATATATATATAATATACATATAAT
>NW_006263931.1:228266-236597 GCF_000469605.1 Apis dorsata
TTAATTTTTCGAATTCGCGCATTATACTATTAATAATTAATTAATTTCAATTTTCTTTTGCTATTTTTTGTAATGATAATTACAAAAATATACATATATTTATAATTTAAATGCATATATGCATTTTAATTATTATTCAGAAATTAATTTATATAATATTTATATATAAATTTTGGTGAACGTTGGATGGATTATATAATTGTAAAGTCATTATAGTTAATGAAAAAATTCTTAATTTATTTTAATATGATTTGTTAAAATATTATATACACTATTATCATAAAACTATTGTAAGATTGCAGCAAATATATGTACATTTATATATGTACATATTATATAGACGCATTAGTTGTACAGTCTTAATTAAAAATGCCAATATGCTAAAATAGTATGTTAAAAGTAAAATAGTAGTTTAAAGAAGATTGAACATTAAACAATTTCGATGTATACGATCGTATAAAATCGAAGATTATTATAATAAGTAATAAAACAAGTTTATCCTTATCTGATTTTTATTTGCACATTATAAAATTGCTAGGATAAATAAAATTATAATATTATGCAATTATTTGTCAAGTAATAAGATTAAAAAAATACTGAATTCAGTCTAAAAAATAAAATTAATTTTTCGATGATCAAAATCATTAGCAACATATCCATTTTTTATAATATAGTATATAAAAATGAATATTGATACGAGTTGAACTAAAGATTATTATTTATTCAAAAGAAGAACTAAGAACTATTAAACCGCAATTATTTATTAATAGCTTTTAATGATTAGATCAATCGACCAAAAATAGACAAATGATTGATTATTTCTGATTAAACGATTGCAAATTTTAACTTGATATTTTGTTTATATGGATGACGATTTCGAATGACTTAAATTAATCACTTTAATTATTTAAGTAAAAGTCGAGTATTTATTCGCTTTTTCTGTCGACTAATTACCGGAAACCATTAGATTCAAAAAAATATATTTAAGCTCATATTCTATAAATCATTGTCAGATTAGCAGTATATCAACAATAAACATTGAAAAAATTTATAAATTCATAATTATCTATTTTCGTATTAAATTTGGATTTTGCATAATCTATTGATAAAATCAAAGACTAGATTGGCAACAGATCTTTAATATAACTTTAATATAACTTGTTGTCAAAAATAATAAAATCTACAATATATTCAGAAAATGTCAAAAACCGATCATTTTGTAACTTTAGTCATTTAAGTTTTTAATAAAAGCATATAACTATTTAAAATTTATTATATTTTATTAGTGATACTAAAATATCATTTTAATATTAAAAATATATATATATGTATATATGTATAAAATTCATATGGCGATTTTTATTATGTTCTGAATGATTTACTCTGAAAAAGTTAACAGATTTACTTTAACAGATTTTCTTATATTTTTTTCTTTTATATCTAATTTGCTAATATTACCAAATATAATAATATAATACATTCTATATCAAATTTATACAAAAACTTATAACAAGCATTCAACAAAATCTGTTATGTAGATTTGATTGACTTTAATTCTCGATACCAATATGTGGTTAGCGATTATGAAATTATCGGTAACATATAGATAACAGCTAATCGTAATGACAATTGAAATATATGAGTCATATGATATTAAAATATGAGTGCAGACCAAATGTAAAAATTTGATAGAAAAATTTATTATGATATTAACAATTTTTCAACATTATTATTAAATTTGGTCGCTAAATTAGAATGTCTGGTTTTTGATCTTGTAATGATTAAATCTCTGGTCTGTAGTCGACAGTGCAATATGATTCTATATCACCATAATAATAACATTATATAGCAGAAATTAAACAATCTTTAGATTATTTTTCATTAAAATTTTAAAGACAAATATAATCTATATCACGGAAACGGTATAATCCATTTCTTCGGCAGTCTTTTTACCATCGCTATTATTGTTAATCTGTTCATTGGAGACTAGAGACACGTCCTTCGGAAGGACTAAGGATTCTTCACCGATTGGCGCCGCAGCCTCGACTAGATTTTCAACGGATGCTGCTACAGTTGGTTCGTCATGACAAAAACTTCTATGTAAAGAATGTTGCGTTCGTGTAGTTCCTCTTCTAATACTACTACGAAGTAAATTTGCCACATCGACTGCAGTTAAATTTGAACTGCTCGATGAAATTAAACATGATCGAGGTGTTTCGAGTATCGAATGTGACCTTCCGACCACATCCGAGTTTTCTATTGCACTAATTGCCATTGTTCTGTCTATTGTATTAGGCCTATGTCTTTCTGTATCATTATTTCGAATGTTTAAATTAGTGTTCTCATTTCCTGTTTCAGTTATATGAATTGTTACATCTTGTGTTTGTCTATTTTGATTCATTTCTACAAGTACAGTAGCATAATCAGGAGGTGGAGGCTGTAACGCTGGTCTTTGTCTCGGAGTACTGCTTTCACCAAGAACGTTTACTATTCGACGTACACTTCTTCGAAAACTTTGCCTCAACATCTTTGCTATCCTTGCGCCAGTTGCTGTAGTATAACTTGGAGGAGGTGTATATTTCGGTGGCGGATCCTCAAATGGTATTTCTGCCGTCGCATGCACAATAGCATTACCATGAATGCTAGTATTTATATCATTTCCAATATGTGTTTGCGTATCTCGTGGATCATCCGATTCCAAAGATGGTCGATATAACAATTGAATTCTCTGCGAAATTAAAATTTTTTATGATATTATAAATATATATATATAAATATATATATATATTATCTATAAAAACAGACATCTTTTTTTTATCTATGAATAAATAATATTAAATAAATGTTAAATGTACAATGATTAGAAAGGAAAACTTACACCATTGCATTGTTCGCAGTGATTTATATTAACTTCCACTTGATTATTCTAATGTTAGCACAATAAAAATTAATATTAAATATCTATTAATTAATTATTAAATATCTATTAATTAATTTATTATGCATAATAAAAAATAAGAAATAGAATAAAATTGTTAATTATTAACTATTTATTAACTATTAAAGATTATTCTATATTATTAGTTTATTAAAATTTAATTAAATCTTACATCAAATATATCAGGTGGACCGTTGTTTAGATATCGGCATGTTTGTATAATAGCTACTGCCGGTATTGTTAGTATTGGTATTAATTGGATTGTAGCTCCGAGTTGTTTTGTCCAAATAGTCCAATATTCTTTAACAGTTCGTCGATAAGAATAAAGTTCTCGAAATCCAGCATTTTTAAATATCGTAATACTAAGTACCTGTTGAGTTTAAATCAATAATTTTAATAAATTTAGATATACAATTATTTTTATCAAAAACATACCATAAGAATAACAGGTAATATAACATTCCACGTAAATGATAGAAGAGGACCAGCCCAATGTCTGAGACATCGACCAGTTGGAGGAAACAATTCGGCAACTACCGCTTCACCGCTATGTGGACGTCCTCGTACTGCGAATACAGCACCGACTTGCACCAAATATAAAATTATTATCCACCATGTACCTCCGATTGTATAATCTAGATAATATACAACGTGTATGCCCAGCTAGAAACAAACGATTTATTTCTATGAAATAAACAATATTCATTTTTTTTTCTCATTTAACGATAAAATTGTACAATTTATAGATACGTATTTACTTTTACAATATTATTTTTTACAATTAATAATTTGTCCTATTATCTTAACTACTTATGATGTTAAAGATAATGTAGAAACACTAGATTTTGTATTTGTCACTTGAATATCTAAAAACAATGCATTGTCTTTAATATATCCAGGATAACGAGTTAAAATTGTATGTGGAATAAACATGTAAATTCCAGTTTCTTTATTCACATCATTAGAATTCGATTTATCCTGTCCTACAGCTTTTACAAATTTTTTTACATCATTTGCTGGATTTTCTTGATTTCTTAAGATAGCTGTTGCTTTAAGAATACAAGGCCAATCTAAGAGTGGATCCCATTTTCCAGTTTCAACTTGTAGACATCCAATAATATGTCGATCTTTCCATTGCCCTATACCATTTAGAAATAACTTTAATCTTAAAGTATATCCATATTCTTTACTTAAAAACTTTGGACTATAAAGAACACAATGATTTTCTTTTGCCTCTGTCATTTTCTCTTTATAGCGATCAATTTTCCATAAAAGACGACCATTATTTGAATATTGATCACAACATTCGTGTTTATATTGATAATTAGGAAATTCTGAAATATTAAATTTTAAATTATCTTTAATCAATTCTTCTAAATATTTTAGATTTTCTTTCATTTGAAATTTCAATTCTTTGATATCACTCTTTTGATTAGTAGTGATTTCCAATTGTCCTTGTATTTCTTTTTCTAGATCTTTTATTTTCTCCATTATGAATCTTTGCTGATCCATTAATTCCTTTGAATTCTTACATCTCATTTCCAATTCTAATTTAAGATCGTTAATTGACTGTTGTTGTTCTTGCCATATATTATTTATATGTACATTTTCCTTTGTTAAAAAAGTCTTTAGATCTTTTAATTCTAAAGACCAATTACCTAATACTTCATCATGCTTATTTTGTTCATTAGTTAATTCATCATGTAAAAATTTCAATTGTTCCGAGATTTGTTGAAAACTTAAACTAGTACGTTGTTCCATGTTATCACAAGTGATTTCTAAATCATTTAATTTTTGATTTAACATTTCAGTAGACTGGTGACATTCTTTTATTATATTAGTAAGTTGAAATCGTAAAAAATCAATTGATTTTTGTTGAGAATTCAGTAATTTTAAGCATTGAGACATATTATCGTGAAGAATTCTGCGTTCTTTTTCCTCAATATTTATTGCAGATCGTAGCAATGTTAGAACAGAAAATACTTTATTTTTCCATAAAGAATCTTGAATTTCTTTTATCTGATTATTTCCTTTAGTAATATTCCTGTTGCATATTTTTCGGTGATTTTCCATATTTTTTCGAGGTACATAAACTCCACATTTAAAAGAACATTCCTCTAAAACAGATCCGCAATGTTTCACATGATTGTACAAATATTTCTCTTCCAAAAAATTGTTGCAGAAATAACAAGGTACACTTCGTCGTTCTATTGAATTAACTCGATTATTCATTTTGTAAAACACACGGTGACTCTATTCATACTGATGAAATATTTAATCAGATTTGTACTTGGATTGATAATTGTTATCTATATAAATAGAATATTACATAGTCTATCTGATAAGAAGATAATTTTAAATCCTACGTTCGAACAAAACAAGCACTTTATATTATATTATATTAAATTATTATATTAGTATAATATTATATATAGGAAATTAATATATTTTTGAGATATCTTTGGAAAATTGATTCTAGAGACTGAAACAAACATAAATTGACATAAATTAATAAAATTTTCGACCAAAGTTTATTTATTAAATTATAATCGCAATTTGTTTTACATTTTGTTTTTATCTCGTTTCTAATATAATATAAATTTAAATATAATTTTAATTTAATAAATAAACTTCGATCGATATTTTTGTATATCAATTTTTATGTTTATTCTTTAAAATCGATTTTTCAAATTTATCTATAATTTATTTTAACAATATATTATTCTGTACAATAATTTTTGAATATTATTAACAGATATTATTTTAAATCAATATTTTTGATTTGAAATGTTTCATAAATACATTGTATAAATAAATGAAAATAAATAATTATATTTACTTCTGTAGCCATAGGTAAACCTAGTATGTAAGCACAAGCACAACTGAAGAATGTAACAGTAGTTTCCCACAACTTCATCATTTTTGTATTGATTGCCATAATACCAGTTATCACACAATGCCATATTGCCAGCTATAATATTGAAATATATATATAAACTTATAGAATTGAATATTTTCAATTTTTATTATATTTCAATTACATACCTGTTGGGCTATTCCAAATAGAATAAGAATGAAATAAAAGAGTATTGCCCAAAATGGCGATACTTGCTCAGTACCTAGTAATGCTAATGTTGCGGGAACCAATTCAGTCGATAATCTTAAAGCTTGATAACCAGATTCAATGCTAAAATCTGCACCAGGACGAGTTACACGCTCTCCAACAATAAAAGAAGTATGTGCCATAAATCTTTCTGGTGTACTACTATATCCTGATGGTGCAGGTTGATTGACGGGTCTCATAAACATATATAATGATATTTTTTCTAAAATAGAATATTATATATAAATATAATTTTCTAGCTTTAATTTAAATTGATAGTATATTATTACCAAATGAACTAGGTATATAAATATATCCGTGATGTTTGAGAACTTGTACACAAGTATTTGCCAGAAAAGCAGCGAGAAGTAGAACTGCAATTGTTAATACAATTACAAGACTCGTATCTCGTTGTAATAGATGTTTGTGCTTATTATGAGCAGCTATCTAGAACAATAATATATAATTATGTATTTACAAGTATTCAATTACTTTCATATACGTTTATAATACTATATTATATATTATATATTATATTAGATACCTGCATAGCAGCTGCACCAAATAATCCCCATGTAAGAAAAACTTCAATAGATGCAGCTAACCACGATTTACCATTAATAAAAAATTCGGTCCATACAGTGGCTGGAAATAGTTGATGTATAGAACCTGGTGGCGTAAGACCGAGCAATTTTGTACAAAGAACTAAAGTACCAAATACGGGTACTAGTGTAAAAACATACACTACTTTTCCATAAGATTTTAATCCTGAAAAAAATTATTAAATACTAGAAAAAAAAAATAAAAGTATAAATAAATAATAATAAAATTATAAAATATTTACCTTTGCTTAATGATACAAATACAATCATCCATACAACGGCTAAATTAAAAGCTAATTGAAACTTCAATGTTATAACACCAGGATCTGATTCATTTAAATGATGTCTTTGCAAGACAACTCCGCTAAAATAATCTGGTACTGTTTCATATAATTTATGCAAATTACTATTATTTTGTATAGATTTATCTTCCCTGTATAAAGAAAATGGTTCTGCCCATCGATACTTATCCTGTTTCGTTATGAACGAATCTCTAGATTGAAAAGAGATTGAAAACATTTTATTATTATTATTATATATTTATTGAAATTTAGATATTAATTTATAACAAGAAATTTAACATAGAATTTATTACAATTGTATAAAACAAATCAATATACCTAAAATATACGAACATCCAAGATATGCCAACAACACTATAAATACCAATAAAAGCTTGTGCAATTAGAAGAGCTATTCCAACACCTTGAAAAACAGGTGAAATTTTCCACATATTTACAGATCCAGCCGCCAATCTTTGACCGAGACATACATGTAACGTCAAAAGTGGAATACCCAATATCAAAGATAAAATTAAAAATTGTACAATAAAATTTGCTGAAAAGAAAATAGTACAAAATATAATAAAAATTAAAAACTTTGTACAATTACGTAATAATGTCTGTACATACCTCCAAATTGTATACTCAGAATAGAAAATCTACTTATATTAAAAAGACCAAGGGTGCAACTGAGATATGCTAAAGCTGGACTAAGAGCATGTGGCCATTTTCCCAATGGATTAGCATCCTCGTCCTCATCCTCTGCTCTATCTTCATTTCTATCAACATCTCTTTGCCTTTCACATATTCTAAAAAAAGGAATATTTTACATTTTAATATATAATAAAAAAGTATATAAAATAAATATTAAGAACAATATTTCATCGAATGGATAATAACTCTTAATTATTATAAAATTAAAATTAAAAATCCTATCGATTTATTATACAATTGAGGCAAACATAATATCATATTTGTCATTTTTACGAAAGAAAATTCATAATCAATTGAGATTATATTGCTACAAATGAAAGACTATATCATGATTCAATTACAGGATAACATTGAATATAAGATTTATTATAGAATGTTTTAAATTATATTAAAGTTTTATTATAAAATATTTATATAATTTTACTACAGAATGTTTGTTTGTTGAATATTAATGAATGTTGAATATTATTTTTAAATTTTCATTTAAGTTATCAAATTATAAAAGATAATTATAGAAGATCAATAATAGAATTAATATTATATTATATAATCATTAAATTATATAATTTTATTATTATATATTATACATTTAAATTTTATAAATTTTATAATCATTTTTTCATTATATGTAATATATGTAAAAATAATAATATTACAATGTATAATATATAAATATAATATATAATATATAAT
>NW_006263931.1:237282-252802 GCF_000469605.1 Apis dorsata
ATAGCAATATCATAATTTTTTTTTAATTAATACTTATATTTTTTTTAATGTTATTAAAAATTTTATTAATGTTAGCAACTATCAAGACGAATTTAATAATCTATTACAATTTAATAATAAAAAATTTTATATAATATAATATATAATAAATTCAATATAATGAATTAAAATATATGTTGAATTTTGTAATAATGAACAAAATTATGACAATTCTTCTTATTTTAGAAATTTTTGAAAATTTCAATAATTTATCTTAATCGATTAAAAAACATTGGAAATTTCATTTTGCAAAAAACTCGCTGTCTTTTTTACTTATTTTATCTTATTATATAGATTTTTAATAGATTGATGGAATATCTAAGATCGATTCTAAAGATCAAAATAAATGTAAAAGTTGATATACGAAATATCAATTGTAAATATTTATTACCATTATATATATATTATATATAATGGTATAAATCTCTAAATGTTTTTTATTGTAATAATTCAATAATTGCAATTTTTATCAATTTTTATCTTAACTTTGAATATTCGAAATCTTATTCTATGAAAAGTAGATATTCTATTCTTTTTAATTAAAATTATAAAATTTAATTATAAAAGTAATTCATTAATTATATTTTCATTAATTATAATTTATTTGATTTATAATTAAAAAATATTAAATTATTAACTTCAAAATCAAAAAATTTTTAAAATTTAATCATATAAATTTAATAAGTTTTTTAGTAAAATTTCGAAAAAATAGAATTTAATTAATATTTCTCATATAAAATAAAAAGAAAAATATCGTTTACAGAATTCTCCAGTTATATTAAAAAATATGTTAAAAAAAGTTATATTAAAAAAAATTAAGAATTAGGACATTAAAAGCTCATTCTCGTTTTTGAATAAAAAAAAATACTATAAAATTACAAAAAATCATTAGAAATTAAATTTTTTTCAATACAAAAAATAAATTTATAAATATTTATTTCATTAATACTATTTCATAATACTATTTGATATCAAATTAAGTTACAAATTAAATAATTTTTCTTATATTTTCTATTCAATGAACAATTTTTAAAAATTCTTTTTAATAAAAATCTTAATAAAATCTATTTTTATTGTTTTATATCTATTTAAATGTATATTTAATGAAATATTGCTGATATAATATATAATTACATTCAATGTTAACATATAATGAAAACTTTTTAAACTTAATTTGAAAAAAGATAGCCAAATAATTTTTTTAAAACTCTTATTTTATTGAAAATAAAATTTATTTTTTATTATGAATAAAAATATAAATAATTCTTTTTTTCAATGTTATTTTATTTTTTCTCTCCATTAAAAATAAAGTTTGCGTAATATCGATTTTATAAGCTTTTCATAAATGTCGTAATATTGTATTATAAACAAAGAAAAAGTTTCGAGTCTGAATATCTTGAAAAATAATTTGGTAAATATATTAACATTCCAAATAACTTTTCAATTGCTTATAATTTAATAAATAATATCAACTAATATTTTTAAATTTAAAAGTTATAACTCTAGAATTTAAAAATATCCCATTATATATTATAACATTCATAACACTCTATAATAAATCATTAAATTTGTCTTGAAAATTGTTATAAAGTATGATAAAAATATAAGTGTCAATTTAGAAAATAACATCGTAATGACATTTCACGAATGCCATAATTTATTACAAATTAAAAAAATTTATTCTGGTTTTCATATTGCACTTTGTTTTTTCTATTTTTTTTTAAATTTGTTATTTATAAGAAAAATACTGAAAAGTAATAATATAAATACTTTAAATATATGTATAATTTTATTTTAAAATTTATATTATAAATAATAAAAAAATATCTTTTAATTATCATTGTAAAATATGCTAATTGAATTGAATTTGATATTAGATAATAAGAATTTCAAAATCAAAAATCTAAGTTAGTCGCGAATTCTCGAGTCTTAAAACTTCAAGGACAAAAACGGAATGCTTTATCGATTAATCAATAAACTGACCACTTCTAATGACTAGTGGTTTTAATGCTTAGTGGTATATGTTAATAATACATGAGATTAGAAACACGCGAATAGTAGATTCGGTGCGATAGTGACATTATGTTATATATATCCAAATACATTATAATATTTCACATTATATTAAATTCACTACGCAAAAAAGCAAAATGCAATATATATTATGATTCTTTAATTGCAAAAATTCAAACAATAGCATTCTTAAAATTAAATGCAGGCGTAAGTTAATGATCAATGGAAATAAAACTTATTTCTCTAAAATTCTGAGATTATATGTATATATGTGCATATTTCAATTTGACAATAATTTAAATTTAATAATTTATTTATTAATTATGTAATAATGGCTGATCCATTATTATAATAAACGAAAAAAAGATAATAAATTGTGGCTTTTTATTTTTATTGTCTGATTATTAGGATCTAAAATCTATTAAAAAATAAAATAATAAAAATTATATAATAAAATGTATTGTTACATATATGAATACATTATTATAAAGAAACGAATGGATTAATAATTCATTTTCAAAATAAGCAATTTATTTTTTTAATAGAAAGTTTCTATTGACAATATTTTATTTACATTAATAATTAAATTATATATTGAAAGTTAAAAAGAGATATAAAAATATATACGTATCAGAATTTTAATAAATTTCATATATGCATAAATAATTATGCATGAATTTATTCTTCTATTTATATGTACTTTGCAATGTAATCAGAGCAAAAAATATCCTCTAAATAATAAATCTATTAGTAATAATTCATAATATATACGCTAATATTATTAGTAATATTATTATATACTATAAATGATAAATACTATAGTAATTTTTTTTGACAAAGAGTTCCTAAAATATGATCAAGATTGACAAATAAATACGATAAATCGCATAACATATTATATATATTTAAAAAAGATTCGTAATAATCTTGATTTAAGTTTGATTATTTAATTTCTTTTTTTTTTGAAATGATCACTATTTCCTTTATTCGATATTTCGAAGTCTTGATCATAAAATCTCTTAGTTTCAAGATCTTAACTTCCTTGATTTCTCAAGGAAAACAAGATATTGATGATCAATCATTTTTTTTGACATAATTAGATTAAAAATTTATCACTGTTAAATTAAATTAAAATTTTATTATAAATATTTAAATAATAAAAATTTTAAAAGTCACTAATATAATTGATATTTTATATTTGAGTATCAAATTAGAACTTGTTCAGACAAGAAAATATCAGATAATAGATAAAGATATATAAATATCAAAATTTCAGAAAAAAATTATAATTATTTATCTATATGATTAATCAAATTCAAAAATTATAATTGAATATATAAAATTAATTTAAGAGAAAATTATCAAATTAATAGGAGATAATAAAAAAATTGTAATGTAATAATAAATTATTAAGAAATTTTTAGAACAGTATACCTGATACGATGTCTACGTTGACTACAATAGAAATATTGACGACAAATCGTTGAATCGTGGTTCATCTTGAATACATGTTACGTCAATGGTGTCAATAACCTTTCGTTGCCATGAGGTTTAAATTGATTTTTCTCTTTTTTTAATTTCTTTTTTTAATTCTACTAATAATCAATATATAAAACAAAACAATCGATTGATTTTATATTCAATTTCAAACAATAATGATAGAATAATAAACAATCTTGTATGAAATACACAAGTGTTTCAAAGTATTAACTTCCAACAGTACACGTTTAATGAAGTAAAAATAATCGAATTTCAAAATTATGCTTTTCCAATGCCAATTTTAAAAAAGATTTTAGAATTTCATTCATATTGTTTAAAAGTGTATATTTCTTTTTGCATTCATATAAAATTTGTTCATATTTATGGTGACTTTTTTTTCCATTATATAATGTAATATAATAGCATGTTCCAATATTAATATCGATTCATAAGATATTCTTCGCGAGCAAGTTCTTTATTCAAAACATTTAATCAATGATTTAAAAATGTTAATCACGCTATGGATCATATAGTTTACCATTTAAATCATAAATTATAATAATAAATTATAAAAAATTATAATAGTATTTATCAATTTCTAATTTGATGATATTTAATTCTCAAAATTTTATTCCAATAATTTTCAAGAAATTTATTTTTTTAATCATATCCAACTTTTTACATTGCACCGATAATAATCAATCAATATTTGCTTCAAATACACCGCACTGCAGTTGTTTTTCCTCATGATGATCGATCAAAGTACAACATCAATTCAATTTCTCGATCATTCGTTTTCTTAAGAAGAATATTTTTTATCATATTTACTTTCGAAATTGATTTAAATTGTTTTCATTTAACTATGATTTCAAATAAAAGATACAATTCGAACTTTATTTAAAAAAATATAATAAATTTTTTCTATTATTGTTGAATTTTTAATAAAAAAACATATAACTTCTTGATGCGATTAATTCTACAACTAACAATAAAATAAATGTATCCAAATCTATCAATAATTAATATAATATTTCAAACATTTAAAAAATAATTTAATCATCATTTTATATGCATATTTTTTAATTTTTTCACAAAACTAAATTTATATAAAAATATTTATATTTTTTATATTTTAAAAATTTATTTATCATATATTTTTTTATCATATATTTTATATTATCTATTATACATCATTTTTTGAATTGAAATTTTTTTCATATCTTATTTATTATTAATTAACATATTATTTAAGAGAATATAAAGAAAATATATTTTCGTAGAATTATTTTTTGATTTTTAACATTTGTAAAATAATTACTTGATAATACTTCAAATAATATATGTCATAGTATTCCAACCAAATTCATTTTCTTGTATGAAATATCGATTAGTAACTGGTAAAACGCCAGAGAAAAAGCAACACGAGGAACGATATGATCGTCGTCAATTTAACTAGTTTAATTTTTTAAAATAATGTATTAAAATAAGATATAAAAAAGATTATCTGATGTCTCTGATATTTAAAATTTGATATTTCAAATAATATAAAAAAAATTTTTATCAAAACAAGAAATAATGAATTATAAATACACTATTGTTTTTGATAATCACTTAAAAACAAATTGTAGCGTTATCGCGAATAAACTTTGAAAAATTTCACGATCGTTTATGCTTCCAGCAACTAGCTATACTGACTAAATATACCATTGCTGATGAATCGTATGTAAGTATGTAAGTAAATACATAGGATCCCTCTAAAGTCAATGTATAACTGTATCCACTTAAAGTCACGTGACGAACAAGGTAGATGAACGCACGTGTATACTTACGCTTGCGTATTTAATCGTTCGTCAGATCATCAGAATTAGGATCAACTGACATTGATCACTTATAATATTCATATTTAATATTTAATTTTTTATTGTATATAAACTGCTAATATTTGATAATTTGATAATATTAATAACTTATTTTTATCATTACTAAAATTTTTTCCTACATTTTGAAATAAATTTCTTAAAATTTTTTTATATTTTAATAATTTCAAGAACAAATATTATTAAAAATGAAATATAAATATTACCATATAAATTATAAGATTAATATATAATTTTTATTGAAAGAAATATATATATTAATTCTTTTAGTTTTTAATTTTTTAAGAATTGATCAACAATTAAACAACAATAACTCTTAATTCCTCGTTTCTTATTGTAATAATTAATTCGATATGTTGATATAACTAAGTAATAAAATTAAGAATATGAAGTAAATATTCATACATATCGATGATAAATGGTACAAAAATATTGATTAATTAATAAATATTAATTAATAAATAATGATTATTCGTTTTATTTATTCTTATGTATTTTCATAAATTTATTTTATTAAATTATTATTTTAAAAAAATGTTGTTAAATTTAGATATATATATATATAGATTATAATTATATCCATGAGAAAAGTTATAAAATTCAATAATTTTGTTTTTGAATAATTTAAAACTATTTTAAACTATTTTAAACTTTTCAAAATTTATATAATGAAAGACACAAATATAAAAGAAACTAATTAATCATAAATTTATTATTTATTATGCAAATTTTCTAATTCCGATATTTAATAGATATTACAAAAACTAACTATTAGAAAAACTAACTAACTTTGTGTTTTTTTTTTATATAATATTTATTTAATATTTTACAATAATGTATAGTATGTGTTTCACATATTTTTCTTTCATTTATCTTTTACATTCTTTTACATTATAAAAAAAAATTGAAATTTTTTTCTCACATTTATAAAAATTTATTTTGTAAATATCTTGTATAATATAAATGTATATAATATAAATAAAATATAAATGTTAATAAATATTTAATATTTATTTGTTAAAATATATTCGTACAAAATGTTTGTTTTGAATGTTTTTATATTTATAAAATAATCAATACGAGGAAATATTATTAATGCATATGTACGCTATTCAAATATTTATACTGAACATTAATTTTCAAACAAATTAATTTTCAAACAAATTGGAAAAATTTTTGTAATATAATTATTAATAATAACGATTTCAAATATAACAATAATTATTATCTTTTTTTTTTATAAAATGCATTTAATAATGAATAAAATCTTGATAAATTTTGAAAAATATAATAGAATTATTATATAAATATACCGTTAAGAGAACTCCTACAACAAATAGTACCGTTGACTCGGAGTAGAATATTATAAGTCCGTAAGAACTATTGACCCAAAAACCGTGTATTGTATTTACAGTATTTACTCAATCGATATAATTACTCAAATAAATAATAGTTTTAAATTTTTTTCATTTTCTTTTATATTTGACATAATATTCAACAAATTTAAATATACAAGTATTAGTAAGTAAATAAGAAACTATTAAAAAAATAATATCAGTTTTTTAAATAGAAATGATCAATTTAGAATTACAATATACTTTTGAAGAATTGAAAATATAAATTTTTTTTTATTAAATTTTGTTTTATTATACAGTCTAATTATTATAATTCTTTAATTTTTATTGATTACACAATTGCAAAAATAGAATATTTTATGAACATAGAATATTCTTAAATCATAAATTTATGTGCATAAACTATTTTAAATTATTTATTTTATCGAAATAAAAAATCAATTTAACTTTTTTATCAGCTTAATATTAATATAAAATATAATAAATAGATATAAAAATATAGTGAAGAAAATAAATCGTTTAAATTATATAAATATTTGAAAAGTTCGGAAACTTAATATAAATATTAGAAATAACATAAAAAAATAAAAAAAATATAAAAAAATAAAAAAATTCAAAAGTTATCTTTTATCTTTCTGCAAAAAAATACTAAATTTTATAACAATTGATTTAACAATTTTCGAATAATCGTTAATTATAGAAATTAATTATTGATATTTTTGACTTTAACAATTTCTTATTTTTAGTGATATTTGATTTTTATGAATAGAAAAACAAAATATATGTATCAAGTTTTGATTTAAATATGAAAAGAATTCAAAAGACAAAATTGATATTGCAAATTTAAATGATCTCATCAATATTTTTGAATTTTTTTCTACAATTTACATTCGATATTATTTTTTTTCTAGTAAAATGAAATGAATTTTAGTATGAAAAATTTTGAAGTAAGTTTTGAAATTCATCTTTGTAATATAAATCTTCGACAATTGCTTAATGTGAACGAAACTATATATAATATTTTCTCTAAGTTTTCAAATATTAAATCATGATATTTTTTTATTTTTTCTTATATTCTTCGATAATGGAAATTTATGATTTTTTAAACATTTTAAAAGTCAGTTATTTTTTAATTTCTTATATTATTCGTAAATCTTTGAATGAACATATAAATATATATGATTGAGAAATTTTTTACAATATATAAATTATATCTAATATATTCTTTTCAAGTTTAAAGAAGAACTTTATACTTATCTTTATTCTCTATTTGCAAAAATTAAATAGCGCTAATAATTATTAAAGTTAAAATATTATGTTAACTTATGTAATCAACGATTATGAAAACAATTAATTATTAAATTGATATTATAAAATTAATTGTTATAAAATTGGCATTTATTATTTTTCATTCTTCTATTAACTTTCAAATCCTTTTTATTTGTTATTTCTAATGTTATTTATAATAAAACTTTTTAAACACACATATAAAAAATATGGATAAAAAATTTGTGAAATGTTTTTTTGATTCCCAGCATTAACAACATTGTAATAAATATTATTTTTTATTATTAATTTTAAGTTTTATATTACTTATTCATATTATTTTATATAACAGTTTTAATGAATAATCGATTTATAGGAAAAAAATAAAACATTTATCATTATATTGATCATTTTTAGCATGCATCATGTTTCAGATTTTAAAATTATATATTTAGTTATAAATATTAATAAAATAAAAATTTGTTTTGTTCCTTAATTCCTAATATATAAGATTTAATATTTAGCAAAATAAAAAAATAGAAATTAATTAATTGTAGTAAATATTACATCATTAATCTGCATTTTAAAATTTTATTTTAAATTTTAAAAAATCAACATGTTATAAATTATATATATATATATAATTAAAATAATATTTTTTTATAAAATATAAAAAAATCATTATCTTTTATTTACATGTACATATGTATATATATTTTCACATATGTATATATATTCAGTTTCATGTCATGACATGAAACTATTTATTTGATATATTATAAGCTTTGCGAATATTTTATGTTAATTCAATAATTTAAAAGAGACTTTCTATACATTTATCGCATAAATAGTACAACTAGTTTTTAAATAATTTAATAAAAATAGATAATAAAATAAAAATATATATACAGAAATAATTTCTTAAATTAATTTCCTAATATTTTGGTCACCAAATGTGACAGTTTGCGTCACAAAAAAGATTCAAAGCATAAGTAAGTATTTGCAATCAAACATGAATGAACACAACTTGTTAAGCCGATTTTCGATGAATGTGAATAGAATTAAATAAACAAAATATGATGTCTTTAACAAATTTCTCGATTTAGATTTTCAATAATTCTTTGAAAAAGAAGATATTAATATTCATACAAATGGTATATTTTAATATTTTGTTTATTATTCGAAAGATAATGTATGGAAAATTTTTTGAATCTTAGAGATTTTTATTGATAAAGTAAAACTTGTTCAAATAAATTCTATTGAATTCTCTATTTAGAAAAATAAAAAATGATGAAACTCACCGTCTGGAAGCGATGCGTTGTGGACTTGTCGTGCTGGAAGGTGGACTTGTAGAAATACCGCCAAAAGAACTAGAATATGTCGTAGTTCCTGAAACGGTTGTGTCACTACCCGTAGTTGACGACAAAACACTATTTTGCCTCGAAGTAATTTCACGATTTCTTATTCTTTGCGATCGACTTCCTCGAAATTGTCTTTCACTTCTTTGGAATACAACATTTAAATTATTTGTATTTCTAACAGGAGCACTTGATGGTCTCACAAGAGTGCCGGATGTACCATTTGTTTGGGCAGCTAATATTTCTGGTGCAATTAGGGCGATATCTGGTAAAGAATTTGGCGCGGACGCAATAGTTCCGCGGCAATTATTCGAATCGATGCTTCGTTGTCGTTCGGTTTCTTCCGGTAATCTTAAATGGCGCAAACGTCTCATTGAAGCTCGTACCCAAGAATTAACAACTGTAGAGTTTTCACGTATTTCCTGATCGATAATTTCGTTATTTGCGTTGCAATGTATAATTTCATTCTGATCATGTCTGTTACAATCAGACAACGGATCGGATGTTGACCATCGCGAACTATCAACTACTAGGGATTTCACTGTTCCAGAAACAGACATCGCGGCACTACAACCCGCTTCGATGGCACGATACTCGTGATTGCGCCTGCGCTTTGCAGTTTCATTGGTGGGGGATGCACTCCTTCCTTTTGTGTTTTCCTGAACCGCGTCAACCACACTAACTGCTAACGACTCCGTAACTCGCGGATATTCTATTTCTTCCAGCCATGACCAATCTACTTCCGAACAATCTGAATATCTATCCCCTTGATCTTCTTTATTGGTTTCTATTTCTTGTTTTATTGAACAACTGTAAATAAAAATAGTTTTTTTAATTTATCGTTCCTCTGCATTTAAATTACATGTTATGATTACTTGTTAAATTAAAAAGAAATATAAATTATACATAATTATAAATATATACAATATATATTTCTTTGAATTATGTATTATAAGAAAATTTAGCTAGATATATTACGAATAATATAAAAGTAAATAATATAGTATATCTAAAAAGAAAAAAAAGAATACGTGAAATTAAAAAGAGATTAAATCCAAAAAAATATGAATCATATAGAAAAAGTTTTATCAATCTTTATTTTTCGGACGTGACTACAAATGTTACTTTAAATATTTACATACATAGTTTTGCCTCTATATTTTTCGTACAATTTATGACATTACTTCTAATTAATCATAATATTTTAAAACAGAAGCTCTTTAAAATGAATAATATTTCTATCATAATTTATTGATTCTATCGTTATTAATTTTCAAAAATGATCTACTTTCTATTTATATAAACTATTTTAACTTAACTAAAAAAAATTTAATATATATTTTTATATGAAATATTGTATTATTATTATATTCTAAAAGATAAAAAAAGCTATCAAATTTCTGCTTTTACATTTTCATTTCTAATCATAAAAAAATTACATAATTTATAAAATTTTCTTCCTATTTTTTTATAAACTTGATAAAAATCAAACTTTTATATTATTATATAAAATCTGCTCATATTCTGCAATGAATATTGATGACATTTAACAAATTCAACTTCTCAATTAAAAACAATTATTCAGTATTAATAAATAGACTCATTTATTAAAAACTAAATTGTTATATATTGTACAATATTACATGAATAAAATAGAATTTTGTAATATTTTGAAAAATAATATTTTTATTTATTATTTATTATAATAATGAAATTTTGTTAATGTAAAAAGCGCTTTTTAAATATTATACAAAAATAATATTTAAAATTATCACAAAAAATTATTATTCTCAAATATTTTGTGGAAAAACGAAAAAGATTTATCAAATATAACATAAAATATACATAACAAAAAAATTTACTTGATGACTTTAAAAAATAAGTAATAAAATCAAAGTTTGAAATCAAAGTGAATATTTCTTAATATATGACTTCATGACTTAATGATAACTTGATCATATTATCATTATCCATATATTCAAAGTCAAAATAAAATAATTTAAATGAATATTTAAATAAGATTCAAGTTCATGATTTAATAAAATTATTCTGAGATTTTTATATTATTTTAAACGTACGTATATTTATACATACATATACTATTATTAAAAAATTTGGAAATAGTCAATTTCAAATGAAATAAAAAATGTTTTTGTAAATATTAAAATATTAAAATAACTATTTATAATAAATATTTATTAACATTGACAATTAATTTTAGACAATTAATAGAAAATTAATAGAAGAATTAATAGAAATTAATAGAAAAAAATTAATAGAATAAATTAATAGAGAAAAATTAAAAAAATTAATAGAGAAAAATTAATAGAAAAGAAATTAATAGAATGTTGAAAAAATATCAAAACTTTTTTAATAAAAATAAAATAATTTTTTAATAAAATAATCATTTTGATGAATCAAAAATTTTGATATAATTTTATATTCATTTGATATTATCGTAATATTTATTTCACTATACATATATTATTTTATTATTTAGCAAGCTTTGATTATAACAAATAAATTTAATTTATTACATATGTGATTTTTAATGATTTTATTTAAATCATCAATTATTAAAATCCTTATTTTTTATTCCTTTTTTAAATTTTTGGATAATAATATATAATATAAGATATTATGATATCTTATATATATAAACTTGTATATTATACAATAACCAAATATTATAATTTTTATTATTTTTAATAATTTATTGCTAATTTATTATATTTAAATAAACGCGAAAGCAAATAATAAAATTACTATACCTTAAAATAAAACTAGACTGCCGATGAATACCATTGAAAATTGGTTGTGAGCAATTATATTCTCTTAAACTACTTGATCTATCGAATCGTGAGAATGCATCCTGTGTTACAATTTTGAATGTGGTTCCTTCTGTCCAAGATTTACGATGTGCATGTTGAAATGATCTTTTTTTGGCTTGAACAAACATTTCTTCTTCGGAACATTTTTTAATAATATTCATATTATTAGTTTCGAATTCATAACTAAAAGGATGAGATATATTTTTCGAAATATTTTCAGAAAGTTTATCTGAAGATTCAAAAGCTAAGTTATTTGTATCGGTTTTCCAATATTCTAAAACTTTTGAACAATCATTATTATGGTAATTCAACAAATGTTTATTTTTTATAGTAGAACATGTTAATAACATAAATCTATGTGAATTTATAAGTTGATCGTAATGGTTACATTTTGCCTCAGCATGATCTTCATTGTCATCATGTTCTGTGAGAAAATTGAAAGCATTATTAATTTCTTGTGCTTCAAATGTTTCTTCTTCAAGCTTTTCAATGGGATAATATTCATCTTTATGATTTGATACACTCCCATAATCGACAGTATCTTGATGCTCTTCATTAATATCAGAACAAGTCTTTCTTATAACTGGTTCTAAGTTCCTGGTAATATCGCGAACTCTTTTTATGGTATCAGATGAAACGACATCAATTCTTTTACGAATAGGTACTACTTGATCATGACCTAAAGTGACTAATATATCACCATTGTCATTTATACATTGTATTTGTTCTTGTTTTCTAGTTAATGATAATGCCTGTTCTAATTTTGGCGGACACACATCGAGAAGATGTTCTTGCTCATCGGATAATGATTCTTGAATCGATACTCGTGATACACAATTATCGTTTCCAAGATCGATCAAATCACCATCTTCATTTGAAATCATTTTGATTAATAGCTGTAACGAAAAAAATAAATTTAATTATACTAAATATTTAATTATATATATATATAATATTTATTTAATTATATATATATATATAATATCTATTAATATTTATTCATCATGTACATCTCGCATTAATTGTTTAAATTTCTACGATCAATCTAACTTCGTTCCACGAATAAAGTGAGCCGTTACCTTTTCTTTTCAACATTTGAACTTGTCCTACATTCACTTGACCTGAGAATCAAATATCTGCATCATATTATAATGAATATATATAATGAAAATATATTAATTCTAAATTATAAAAATTTATTTTATATATAAGAAATTAATATAATTAAATTACTCTTAATTTTTTATGAATTATCAAACTCACTAAATATGATTTACTTTACTTCGAAAATATTGAATAATAAAATGTCTATATGATTAATATTTTTTAATAACTAATTAAAATCGATGTTTAATCTTATTGTATAAAGAAATACATATGAATATTAGAAGTTAAAGAAAATAAACTATAGCTTCTCCAACGGTCTTACATATATTATGAGAAACCATTAACAATGTTGTGCTAAAGATAATTTGCAAACTTATTATTATTATAAAATATTATTTATAAATTATCTTACTATATCTAACAGCATTGCGATTATAAATAATATAAATAGACATGACGATAATTTCTCATTTTCATTTAGATTATTTATATTATGTATGTCTTTAAAGATTATACTTCATTTTTTATTTTATTGTTATTATCATTTCCAAGATTACTTTTATCATATGAAAAATTGAATATATTTATTATAATATATTATATATAATATATTATATTTATATTTATATATTCTTAAGAAAACATAATTTTTCATCGAAATAAATTTTATAAAATCGAATAAAGAAATTTTCAAATAAAAAAAAATTAAAAGTTTCAAATCAAATTTGATAAAGAATATCATAATCATTCATTTTTTTACTGTCATTATTTTATATTTTAATATTATCTTTAACATTAAACAAATAGACATTTTGCCTTGAATTTTTAGTTTATTATTAGTTACTTTATAAAATTATTATTATTATTATTAATTATATTTATTATTAGTTACATTTTATAAAATAATAGATAAATAAATAATAGATATAATATATTAATCGAGGCATTCAATTTTTTAATGTATTTTTAGAAACATATTATATTAATAATAAATTAAAAAGTTATATCAACAAAATTAAAATATATCATTGAAATTAAAATATAATTTTTTGAAAAATTATATTTTAGAGAAATAGCGGAATAAAATAGAAATAGTGAATTCTACAATTTTTAATTATTCCAAACCTTATAATTTCTAAAAGTGTTAATATTAATTTATTAATTCATTCGTTATTTCAATAAAATTGCTATAATCTAGTAGCTAAGCAATATCAAATAATATATATTTAATTATTAAATTATAGTTTGTTTTGCAATAAAAATTAGAAAAATAATATTAAAAAGTAATTATAATTATAATAATGTAACTTGTTAACAAAAATAAAAAAAATGGAATAGAATATACACAAAAAAAAATGCAAAATATATTTATATCAAATAATAATCATATGATTAATAATTAATATAAATGATAAAAGTATGATTTATATATGAAAAGTATAATATTTTTTATAATATATAATATATTATAAAATATATATTTTTTTTAAAATATATATAATATATATATTTTTTATATTATAATAAAAGTATAATATTTTTTAATTTCTTGAAATTTTATTATATATTTTAACAATGCATTAACAAAATTAACTGAAATTTTTGTTAGAAATTGATCTAAAAGTTGAAATGAAGAGATTGTCACGATCGATACTTTAAGACAAATCCGTTGCCAGCACACTTGTTCGAGTAACAGGTAACGAGTAACCGGACCTCAGCTGGCTATGATTCTACATAATTCATTCGTGAATCATACAAGCAACTTAAGAATTCTTACGCAATTAACTAATAAAACAAAAAAATCATCTTAAAAAAAATAATCATTTTATAATAATCATCAATATAAATTATCAAATAAATTTTTTATTTTTCTTGTTCATCAAAAAAAAGCGTTAAATTACTTTTCAAATTTATCTTAAGTATTATCATGAATTTCTATATTTATGTTACCATTTATATTTGTCAATATTTTTAAATATTTCATTTAAAAAATAATAAATGAATGATGATAAGTGAATTAAAAAAAAATTTTTGTTATATATAATAATAATATTATATTAGTATACTATATTATAATATATATTATATATTATATGTTATATATTATATATAATATTATATTATATTATATATAATATAATAATATAAAATTTTTTTAGTATATTTATATTTTTATATTTATATTTTTTTTTAAT
>NW_006263931.1:252860-256163 GCF_000469605.1 Apis dorsata
TATATTTATTTATTATTATATTTATATTTATATTTTTATATAAATATATAATTAATTATTATATTTATATTATCCTAATTATTTTTACATATTGATTTGAAAATATAAAATCAATAATCAATAATAAAAAAAATTAACAGAAGTATTTTATCTATTTTTTCGTGAATATAATTTTTACAAATATAATCAATACATTAATATACATATCTTATATAAGATATAAATGCATATTTATTAATATTTGAAAGCTATAATAATTATAATTATAATAACAATTGTTTTATATATAATTTTGCATGTATGAAATTTTTTATGTCAATATAATTTAGATCTTCTTTAAATATCTTTTGGTTTGTTAAGTTATGAAATATATTTGTGAAATTTTAAAAATTGTACAAAATTATTATAAAAATAATTATGAATAAAATTTTATTGAATAAAATATTAGATACTTTTCATACCTTTATTTCTTGTGATCAATCTTCAGAAAAATTGTTGAAAAATTAAAAACATTGAATTTTGAGTAAAATTATTCGCAAAAGATATAATATTGTGAATATTAATAAATGATTTCATTTTTATTTTCGTAAATTTTTGTTCCTTTAAATTAAAATTTCAATTTTTCGATTCATATTTGACTTATTCTTTATTAAACTCAAGAATTAGATATATGGTATAAATATATTTTTTTATCTATATCATATTATAATTTACATATATAATTTACATATTCATATATTTTAAATAATTAGGAATTATCAATATTTTTTAAAATATAGCAACGCTTTAATATTTATAATTGATTAAGACTGAGAATAACGCCATCTAAAAATATTATGAGTTTATTTAACTCACAGCGCGCCTATTAAAATAAAAAAATTCAATTCACTATTAACCTCTATTAATTACATTATTACATTTTCAATTTCATAATTATAAATTTTATTCTCAATAAATATAATATTACAAAATTCAAAATAACCGTTAATATTTTGAAGCAGCATTTGCTTTTATTTTAATATTTTCAATTAAATTTTTTTCATTATTTTAAATTCATTTAAAAATGATAATATATTCAATTATATTGTTCACTGCACTCATATAATTTCATTTTTTATATAATGATTTTATTTATTTTATTATTGTTTAAATTTTACTTTTATTAGAATTCTTCTGGAATTTTTTCTTCTTTTTTCTTTATTTCTATTAAAAGAATTTATGAACACTCATATTATAATTATATGATTCTTTTTAAATAAAGTCAAGATCCGTTTCACATTTAGCCCCGTTATTCTTGATACATATTGGTTACGTTGCCCCACGAAAAATCAAACAGGGCACTGGCGTAACTTCAATAATACAATTGCAACAGACTTTAATAATACACAACGTTCATTATTAATTTTCACGATTTTAAAATGTAATTAATTTTAATTCATTTCTCTTTTTCGGTTTATTTTAAAAATTTTAATAAAACATTTACTACAATATGCCACGTAAGCAATATGAAACAAAAATATACTTTACGTTATTCACGTTAGGCACGCACTGAAGAAAGAACGAACAACGGCAAGGAAAGTTCGATGCGTGCATTCACCAATTCACTGCCGATCTTCAATATATTAGTGTGTGTGATCACTTGCTTACCCATTGGAAAGAGAATATGTAGACCCTAATGGCGGAAAGAAAGGGAAGTAAGAGGAAAGAGATAGCAAGGGAGAGTGAAAATGAAATGACTTAAAATAAATGAAGATTTACCAATAACAATTATTAATCTTAATTACATTAAGTATTTCAATATATTTAATAATAATTATATATTGTAAATATATATTATTATTATTATTTTTAATAAAATATCCAAATATTATGTTCACTAATTTTTTGTTTATATATTCGATTATCATAAAAAATTATAAATATCAATTACATTTAAATAAGATAAATATTTTGTAATTATATATATAAATATATATATTTATTCTATATTTTAATTATGTATTATTAATATTTAATTTTGACTAAATTCTTGTAATTTTCTTTCTAATAATTCTGAATCTAAATAATGCTTACAAAGAAATTGACCTTCTAAAAAAAGAACTGGAATTTCATATTTGTATAATTTCAGATATTGTTCATTTCCAGATGCAGTAATATCAATTTCTTGTAACTGATAACGACCAAAAAAATGCAATTGCAATTCCTTTTTTAAAATATCACAAAGTGAGCAAGGATGTTTTGTATATAATGTTAATACTGGTGGAAAAGATATTGTATGATACCTGTAGAATAAATATAAATTTTATAAATAGAATAAATAAAAATTTTTATTCTAAAAAATAATTTTTTTTTACAACATTATCTATTTATTATAACAATATATTATAAAAAATATAGTTATATTAATACAAAAATTGTATACCCTCATGCACAATAAAAAAAAAATATTGTATACAATCATTATTATATAAAATATTATATAAAATAATTAATAAAATATAAAAGAATTAATATATAAGTATATAACTATCATTCATTGTATTATATAAAATTTGTAGCAAACTCACAATTTTTCAATTAAGATTGATGAAGCGCCACCGCCTCCATTGCAAATAGATGCAATACCCTTTTCTCCAGTTTTTAAAGCATGTACTAAATGTACTACAATACGAGCTCCAGACATACTAAAATTTTAAGTTTTTAAATTTTATTTTAATTTTATATATTTAAATTTTAAAAGTACTTATAACTTTTTTTAAATTTGTTTAAATATATGAAAAAATCTAATAAAAAATACTTGCCCAATAGGATGACCAAGAGATACAGCACCTCCATGAATATTCACTTTATTAGGATCAAGATCTAATAATTTTTGATTTGCAATTACTACTACACTAAAAGCTTCATTAATCTCCCAAAGAGCTATATCATTTTTATTAACTCCAGTATTTTCTAGTAACTGAAAATATATAATATATTTTTAAACAAATAAAATACATATAATTATACACAATATAATATATATCATCAAAGTATTATTTAATATTCTATTGTAGCAAAGTTTTACTTAAAACTATTTTATCAAAATTTTTATTTAAAAACGATTTGAAATTTTTCAATCATTTATAGTCATGTAATAAAAAAAGTTTTAATAAAAAAAAATAATTTATTTTTATAGAAAAATCAAAACTATTTTAAACTTTTTAAAGGAATATATATATTTTTTTCAATCTATTATAAAAAATATTAAAATATTATAATATTTTAGTTTATATTTATTAAATTATATATATCATAGAAAAG
>NW_006263931.1:256243-258416 GCF_000469605.1 Apis dorsata
TATAAATAGAAATTTCTCATAAAAGTAATAAAATTACTACCACAAATTCAAAAATATAAAAATATAAATCAAATTAGCATATGCTGAAAAAATATATTCTTTTACAAAACGATCATTTTACTTACAAATACATTTGTCATATTATACATTATGTATATTTAAATGTGAATTAAGATTTTATACTATTATATATTCGATACATTATTCTATATTATTTATATTATTATATATTATATATTATATATTATTTAATTATATATTCGAATAAATTAAATTTTTTTCTACACACATCTTTTTATCATAAAAACTGATACATATCACTATGATATCATATTTATCTATTTTAATTTTTTTCAATTGTGTTCGATACTTTACATATGTTGTTCATGTCATATTGTTCATAAATCTTTCTTATTCAACTTTGCTGATATCATTATCAATGTAATTTCACTTATCATAATTTTGGTGGCTGAAAGCTTATTTTATATTTTATTTTCGCATTCTGCAGATTCCAAATTCTCTAGATAGATACTAAGTTATATATTAATTGATGATTAGTATTATTTATTCATTTTAAATATCAGCCATCACAATATGTTTATAGAAACAATAGATAAATGACAATCACATATTGATACACACATTGTCATCGATATATATAATTCAATATAGTAACAACAATTTTTATTAATATCTTAAAAATCATGAATTTATGAATCATGAATCCAGACAACAACTATTGTAATTCTTGAAACATAAGTTTTTGATCGAAATAACACATCTCTAATTCGTTTATTCCAATAATTAAAATGGAGCTGTGAAATATTACTATTGCTGTATAAGATTACATTATCAGATTGAGTTATATTCAGATTAGATAAGTATCTGGTGTAAAGCCATCTATTTTACATATTAGATTTATATATTTTAAGCCATATTTTTTTAACGAAATATTTATGGAAGCAATAATCATATTAGACTTTTTTATTCATATGCTTTCCAATGATATGTTATATCAATAACTATGAGTTCAAATACTGTAATACGTTCATTACATATATTATACAATATTTTTATTAAAATTAAATTTACAGTTATGAAAATAATAATTCTTAATGACTTTAATTATTTATGAACAATGTGATCATAGAATATTGCTTCAAAATAATTCGTTATCTATTGCTAATAAAAATATTATATAATATATTTTTGAATGTATAATAATATATATAATAAAATTCTTCTTAAGGTTTTTTATAACATACTGGGAAAAAAATATATATTTTTATTTAAAAAAGATGATTTTGATCTTTGTCATGAAAGACTATTTTTTGGAATTTTTATTATTATTATTCTACAATATTGATAATTTTTTAAAAATATTCTTTTATTAATAGCCAAAAATAATTGAAAAATCACACAATATATTAAACGAAATATTCTACATATATTATAAAAAATTTACCTTAGAAATACTAATAGATGGTGCGATAGAAAAATCAATAGGTTCAATTGCAGCATCTTGAAATGCAATAATTCGTGCTAAAGGTTTTAAATTCATTTTTTCAGCAACAGTTGTAGTCGTCAAAATTAATGCAGCAGCTCCATCATTTAAAGTTGATGCATTTCCAGCAGTTATTGTACCATTTTCCTTTTATAATAAATAATTAAAGATTATCATTTAAAATTTAAATTAATTTATATTAATTAAATTTAAATTAAATTAATATAAAATAATATATAATATCTAAATAATAATTAATTTAAAATTAATACCTGAAAAACTGTATTCAATTTTGCAAACTTAACAAAATCAACTTTTTTATATTCTTCATCCTCATCAAATATTTTATTAAGATTGCCTTTTTTTTGAGGCACAGGAACAGAAACAAGTTCATTTTGAAATATTTTGTTTACATATGCTGCAGCACTGCGTTTATAACTATTAATAGCATATTCATCTTGTTCATCACGAGTAATATTTAATTTTTTTGCAACATTTTCTGCACAATTTCCCATATGAAATTTATTATAAACATCAGTTAAACCATCAAATATAATACCATCCTATTAAATTAAAAAATGATAAATGAATAAATTAATATTAAAATCAAATATAAAAATACATAAGAATATTCTATATAATATAAAATATATATATACATATATATAT
>NW_006263931.1:259339-266719 GCF_000469605.1 Apis dorsata
GTCTTGCTGGTGCTTGACCCAAAAAAGCTTGACAAACATTTCCCATATATATTTCTGTAATTTTATCTTTGGGAATTCTAGCTCGTTCTACTGCTGCCTATTGAAATTATATATTATTTATCTACAACAATTCTATTATTATTTTAATTAATATAAAATAGAAATGGATACTTGTATAGTTATGGCTCCAAGTTTTGGTGCAGATAAACCAGATAACTCTCCAAGAAATGATCCCATAGGTGTTCTAGTTGCACTAACTATAACGACATCATTTAATTTTATTTTAGAGCTATACAATCGTTGGTTGATCAAAGAAATCTAAACATGAAAAAAAAACTGCTAAACAATAAAAAATCTTTTTATTTTTTTTAAATAAATTTTTGCAAATTACATATAGATTATATATAACATATAGATTATATATATTAGTTATTTATATATATATTAGTTATATATATTAGTTATTTATATATATATTAGTTATATATATTAGTTATTTATTAAATGTAGGTAATAAAAGAAAGAAAAAAATTATAAAATTATCATCATTATAATTATATATATATATAATATATATAATATTCATTTAGAAATTAATTATCAAAAACTAATTTTATTATAAATATTATTGTAAATTATTATAAATATTCAACTTTACAAAAAAACTTACTTTATTTATATTTTTTAATATCAGCATTTTAAAAAAATATAACAATTTATTATGACTTATAACTTGTATCTAAGATACAATTAATTGCTTAAACTCTCAACTTATATTTCAACTTATATATATATATATAATATTTTACATGTTTTATAAATTAAATTTTTTTATAAAATGATAATCATTTTAATTTAATTTAAATTTAATATTAGAAAAATATATTAAATAAAAATCTGAATTAAACAGAGATCCTAATAAAAAAATCCTAACTTTTGCGCAAGCGTAGAAATAAAAGTTTTTAATTATATAGAAGATAAAATATAGTGTATTTCTATACTTTGTCAGTTAATCTATACTTTGTGATATGACATGTACTTAAATGATTATTATATTAAACCAGTATGTTTTTATATTTCTAAAATAATTGAGTTCCTAATATAAAATATAATGATCATTTATCCTACATCAAATATATTAAAGTTTAATTAATTTTTTGACCTATTAATAAAATTGATATATAAATATAAATGAATTTCGAAAATGAATGTTGAAGAAAATAGACTACAAACTTTTACTGATTGGCCAGCAAATGCTGCAGTTGATGCTGCTCGAATAGCAAAAGCTGGATTTTATTATAGTGGACATGGTTTAGAAGTACAATGTTTTTTATGTGGAATAAAAATTTCTGATTGGAATTATGGTGATCAAGCTATAGTTCGTCATCGATTAGCTGAACCTAATTGTTCTTTTGTTCAAAATCCTTCTAGTACTTGTAATATTCCTTTAATACCAATTAACAATAATGAATTGGCATCACCATCAACAGAAATATCACAAAATAATATAATTGAATATCAATCTACAAATTCTTATCAATACAAAGAATCTCAAAAAAAATATAAAATCATGTCACATAGGTTACAATCTTTTATTAATTGGCCACTTTCTTCTATTGTATTACCTGAAAATCTTGCCAAAGCTGGATTTTATTATCTTCAACATGATGATGAAGTAATAATGAATTTAAAAAAATAAATAATAATATTTATTATACGTAATATATATTATGCGTGTGTGTTTGCATATACAGAATTGAGAATATTTTAAATATTATATATTATAACATTATATTTTTATTTCTATATAATTTATATTATTTATAGGTACAATGTATATATTGTGGAGGTATTTTAAAAAAATGGGAGCTTGGTGATGATCCAAATAAAAAACATAGAAAATATTTTCCTGATTGTAATTTTTATGTTCATCAAGATAAAGATGGTATTTATATATAAAAAAATTATTTTTCCAGAAAGATTATTCTTTTTTTTAATTATTTCTTACTTTAACATTTCTTTTAATAGATAATTTATATTTAAGTAATGTAAAATTAATATCTGGTACAACATCAAATCTTTTGGACTTAGGAATACAAACACACACAACTCCTAAAAAACAAGATTGTGCAACATATGAAGGAAGATTACATACTTTTAATGGTTGGCCAGAAAATATTAAACAAACTCCTGAAATATTAGCTAGTGCAGGATTTTATTATGATGGTATAATATAAAATATAATATAATACAAATAAATATAAAATGAAGATTTAATAATTTTATATAGATTAAACTAATAAATTAGATTAATAGTATTAAAATATTAAACTAATAGTATTAAAATATTATAATAGGATATGGTGATCATGTTAGATGTTTTCATTGTGATGGTGGCTTACGAAATTGGGAAACAACAGATGATGCATGGATTGAACATGCAAAATGGTTTCCTAAATGTGAATTTGTAAATCTTGTAAGGGGACAAGAATTTATCAAACAATGCATTAATAATAGACCACCGTTAGATCAATCAGTAAGTAAATATTACACAATTTACACTTATATTATATTTTCTAAAAATTTTAAATTAGATTTTATATTTATATAGATTTTTGAAGGTATAACAGAAGACGAAAATATAGATAAAATTGAAATGTCATGTACTTCTTCATCTTCACTAGAAATTACAGAAGCAACATTAAAAAAATTATTAGAGAGTCCATTAGTAACAGTAATGTATTATGTATTTTGTATTTGATAACTTTCAAAATATATTTATTATTATTATACATAGTATTTTCATGTTTAGATAGCTTTAGAAATTGGATTACATATGGATAAAATAAAAAGAGCTTTGCAAAAACGAATAGAGGAAGTAGGAATACCATACACACATCCTGATCAACTTATAGAAGATGTTCTTTGTGGGCAAATTATGGAAGAATCAACAAAGTTAGTAAATCATTTAGTAAATAAAGTTGAATCTCATGTTTTTAAAATTAACTAACTAAAATTAACTATTGTTTTTAAAATCATATGGGAATAGGGAACAAACAAACAATATAGAAAAATGTAATAATATGAAAAAAAATGAATATAAAGAACATTCAATTGAAAATGAGGTATTTAATAATACAGCTAACAGAAAGACAAATATTAACTTCAAGGAAATTAGTAAGTAATGATAATAATTTTATGTTAAAATACATCATATTTAGCAGAAAGATTATAATTATAAAATCACTAATTTATATATAAAATAAAATTTAATAAATTTAATATAATTAAATATAATAATAATAAATTTAAATAAATTTTAAAATAAATTATTATATTTTAATTAAAATACATTTAGATATTAATTAAAGATATAATTAATAATTAATAAAAAGAATATATTATCCATTGTTTCAGCATCTTTAGAAGAAGAAAATAGAAAATTAAAAGAAGCTCGCTTATGTAAAATTTGTATGGATCGAGAAATAGCTATTGTATTTTTACCTTGTGGACATTTAGCAACTTGTGTTTATTGTGCACCATCTCTTACATATTGTCTAATGTGTAGACAAGAAATTAAAGCTATTGTTCGTACATTTCTATCATAAATTATATAGCAAATAATAAATATATTGTTAAATTTATATAAATTTAAAACGTAAAAATTATATCTATTTTATCAATTATATTGTAGACAAAAAAAAACAGAAAAGAAAAGAAAAAAAATGATTTAATTGTATTAGATTAAAACTATATCAAGTATATTATTGAATAATTGAAACATAATAATTTTTATTAAATAGAATATTATGTTGCTACTTTTAATAATTACAGTGATTATTGTGCGATTTTTTTTGATAGATTTTTTAGTTTAATTTATATACTATCAATATATTATCAGTTATTTGTGGAGATAAATTTTCCAAGAATTGATATTTATCACTTGAGTTAAAAATGACATTCACAATAAATAGAATGAAATAAAAGAAAAAGATAATGTGAATGTTACTTCTATGAAAGAGTTTCAGAAAATGATGATATAAATTTATTAAGCAAAATAAAATTCTTTCAATATACATTACTGATAAGTATATCATATTAACTAATTAAAAATTAAAATTAAAAAAATATTAATATAAATATTTAGATAAATAAAATTTTATAACTTTATATTCATATATATTTATATTTATATAATAGTTATTAAATTTAATTTTACACGAATTATTTTATGCTAAATATAATTTTTTAAATTATATATATATTATATATTATATATATAAATTATATATAAATTATATATAGCAATATATAATATACAATATGCAATATGTACAATAATCATACAATACAATATCTTAAACTAATATCTAGCATATTGATAAGATAAGATAAGATATAATTATTTATTAGTCAACAATTGTAATAATTGTCATATAAATTAATTAACTGTAAATTAATTATAGATCAATAGTTGTTAAATTAATTGGTGAATTAAATATACATTTTTTAAAGGACAAATTAAATATATATATTACATTATAATAATTTTAATGTATAATATTATAATTTTAAAATTATTTGATTTTTATTAAATACAAAAAAGTATTGAGAGAAAATATTAATAAATGCATTTATAAATAATATATTAACATTTTTTTCATAATTAATTATATTTTTTATGTATGATGTCTTTTATCTTTCATTGATTCATTATTAAAACATTAAATGATATAGCAAACAATAGAAAAAATTATTTCAAGATTATATTATATTAATTAAAATATATTTTATGTAAATAAAATTAAATTATACACAAACATACCGAATGTAAAATGTTATAATTCATTTCTTACAAAAAAATTAAAATAATAAATTTTCGAAACTATAATAAATTTACATACTAATTCATATAATAATTTTATACATGATATACATATATATTTCTATCTCATCTTAAAAAAATATATATTTCATATAAATATATTTCATATATAATTCATATAATAATTTTATACATGATATACATATATATTTTTATCTCATATTAAAAAAATATATATTTCATATAAATTATATAAATTTAAATGTATATAACATAATTTAAATTAAATAACAAATAACAATAGAATAATATAAAAATATTTTACTATATTAATATTCTTGGAAAAAAAATTTTGAAAAATTATATATTATTAATTTTACGCATAAATTGATATGTGAGTAAAAATATCTATATAAATAATAATCTTTATTATTATTATGTTTTGGTTATATTATTGTATCAAACAAAAAAAAATAAAAAAAGAGCTTAAATACAATGGTTATTGTTATATATTATTATTGCAATTATTAAAATATTTGACAAAAGATGTATTTCTCGTTTTTTTTTAATTTTTCCTTACAAAAAAGTATTTAAATCAATAAATATAAAAATATGAATTGCAACATTTAAACATTTGAGAAAATCACCTCTTATGAAAGAAAAAATATATATTATCAGTATTCTATTTTTTAATTTCATTTCTAAAATATATGTAATATTATAATATATAATAATATTATAATATTAATTAATATGATAATATAAAAATAATGATTAATATAATACTGTTAAACAAAATAATTCAATTTTCGTATATACTAATTTTTTATAATAAAATTAAAAATCAATTTCATTTTTAGATTTTTCATTTATAAAATTAATGTAACATATTTGATAATAATAATAGAATAATAATAAAATTATTATAATAATAACGAAATATTGCAAAAAAAATATAATGTTATTCTTATTAATAATATTGACAACAATAAAACTTAAAAATGTAAAATTGATTAATATTTCTAATTAATTTTTTTAATAAATATGAAATGATTTTATTTCATTATAATTGCAATTATATATACCATGATTTTAATCATATAAATTGTGCATATTCTTTTTTAACTTATTATCTTAACTTATTATCTTATTGTTAAAGATTATTTTAATAATTAGATTTATTAATTATTAATGAAAGAACAGGATGATTCATTTTTCACGTGATTTAAGTAATATCTCAATAAATTAAATAAAATAAGATTGTATTATATTTCTAATAATGATACAAAATTATTTTCTAATAATATTAAAACATTTAAAATTTTTAATGTAATTCAAAATTAAATAATTTCGATTTGTTTCAAAATTGAGATTCAAATATTCATCATAACCATTAGTTTATAGATAGTTCCTTTTGATCACTAGATGGCGCATGTAGTGAGGCTTACTTGTGTCGTATTCCCGAATAACCTCCCTCGCTTGCATACGCTTCAGTAACAACGTCGGAGGTCGACGTTAAAGATTGGTATAAAAGTTGTGTGTGTATGTGTGAAAACAAAGTGCGTGTTTTACTTTTACAGTTATTTTGATAGGTATGTTATATTTATAATATATTTCTATTTTTGTTAATCATCGGAATATAATATTTCTTTAAAAAAATTTAAAAATTAAATTAAATATTGTTAATTTAAAAATAAAATATTTAGAATAACAGACTGAATTTCACGAATCATAATTATTAATCATTTATATAAGTTAATTAAATTTATATGAAATTATACTTTTTGTGATTTATTTTTTCAAATATGAAATACTATTTAAATAATTTACATAAAAAGTAATACTCTATATAATAAATGTAATTCGTAAAGCATTTACATTCCTGCTTCAAAGAAATGATGAGTTATGTTTGTTGAATCTATCTTTCTTACATACCAACTTCCGTTGTATTCTCCCTTTTCTACTCTTGATTACGCTGTTGCCAAATGTCACAAAATGAAACAGATGTGAAAGTTCAGACTAAAAATTCCATTCTACGATTAAATAAATGAAAATATTATATTTTGTTCTTTTTTAATAAAATATTTTTTTATCTTAAGTATCTTCAATTTTAATTTATTATTATTAATCTTAATTAATAATTTTAACTTTAGTTTTATAGATTTTTATGATAAAAATGTAAAAAAAATTGTTTCATAATTGAAAATTGATAACAATTAATTCTATCATCTTTTATTATATAAATACATTTTATACATTTTGAAAATTTAAAAATTTATCTAATATAATTATTAAAATAAACTTAAATTTTATATAAATAATATTATTAAGACAAGTATATTCCGAAAAAAAAGAATAAAATCATTATAAATTTTTACCATATAATTTATATGATTAATAATCCATATAAAGTAAGTTTTTCTAAATCAAAACATTTAATATTTATCTATTCTAATATCGAAATATTCTATTTATTTTATCTAATTTCTAATTAAAATCTTAACAATTTATATATGAAAATTCTTAATTTAAATTTTAATAAAATATATATACTT
>NW_006263931.1:266867-270886 GCF_000469605.1 Apis dorsata
ATTATATATTATATAAACTTTATTATATATTTATTATACTATATAATATATATATATAAATTAGATTTTTATAATCTTATTATGAATTCATTCAATTTTAAGATAAAATTATTAAAAAATAAAAAATATAAGTTGTTACGCCCTTGTCGATACTTCATTCTCATGATCATATAGTATAATGCAATAAGAGAAATTAAAATACCATAAAAGCGGCAACATTGCACAGGGTGGAGAACAGTATGAGTCTTTATAAACTGAAGGAAGAAAGGAGAAGGAAGGCAGGCGACATGCGCCCACACGCATGTGCGCGCGCACACACACATACCATAGATACACAGATACATAGAGGAAGAGGGAGAGTTCTCGGAAGTTCGAAGTTATATGGCATATATAGGCTGCATCATTTCAACGTTATGTACTGAGAAAAGTTCACGATACATTATCATTACAAATTATAACAACATTGTAACCATTTAACAAGTTTAGAATTTTTCCCTTTCTCCTTTACTTTTTTCAATGTAAATAATATGACATATAAACAATGTTCTATAAATATATAACAATTGTGTATTCAATATGACATTTTTCATACGTACACATTCCATATGTTTCATATAAACAGTTATATATAACTGAAAATAAATTTAATTTTATTAATAAAAAGAAAGAGAAATTTTATTTATAAAATAAATAAAAAACAATATAAAATAAAATTATAATTATAAAAGATATTAATAATAGAAAAAGAAATTATTAATAAAATTCCAATAAAATTTACATAATTATAAACATAATATTAATAATATAACAATTGTTCAATATATCATTTAATAATTATTTCATTTTTCTTTAATAGATTTGGATATAATAGATTTGGCAATAAAAATAAGATGACTGGTATTATCAAGCACAGAGATTTTGGAAATGATTCAAACCTCAAAACTTCAACAAATGCACATTTAACATCACCACTTCTTATAACACCTCATATATTGAATGATGAAGTAGATAATATTGATTATCGCTTTGAAGCAGCAAGACTTCAAAGTTTTGAAAATTGGCCTGTATCATATATAGAACCTGAAAAACTTGCAGCTGCTGGATTTTATTATACAGGTGAAGGTGATAAAGTTAGATGCTTTGAATGTCAAGTTGAGATATGTCAATGGGTAGAAGGTGACATTCCAATGGTTGATCATCAAAGATGGTCAGCAAGATGTAGATTTATTCGTAAAATAAATTGTGGTAATGTACCAATAGGAGTAGATCCTAACACAATCATCCCACCACGACCAAGAAGTAGAGATGTATGTGGTCCTTATGGTTTAGAATATCGACTTACATCTGGTCCTGATAATCATAATTTTTCAACTGAATTACAATTACCAAGTACTGCTAAACTTAGTCGTTTAGGTTTGACAAGGCCTAAGGGACCTCTACATCCTGAATATGCTAGTTATGATGCTAGATTAAACACATTTTCAACATGGCCAAAATCTATGCCACAAACAAAAGAACAATTAGCAGATGCAGGTTTTTATTATACGGGAAAAGGTGATCAAACTATATGTTATCATTGTGGATGTGGTTTAAAAGATTGGGAACCAGAAGATAATCCTTGGGAACAACATGCAAAGTGGTTTTCTAAGTGCTATTATTTATTAACAGTTAAAGGACAAGATTATGTGAATAAAATAACAGGCCAGCATGTATCTCCACCTTCAAAAGAAGTAAAAATATAAATATTATATTTTATATTACATGCATAATTAATAATTCAATTATTATTTATTTAATTACTTATATAATATTATACTTATTTCAGGAAACAATACAAATGAATTTACCTAGTTATATTACAAAAATACAACCTGCAAATATAGAAACAGAAAGGAAAGAAGGCACAGATAGCAATCCAGGATCAAGTTCTCAAGATAGTGGTGTAGAAAATATTGCAAGCAATACAGAATCTGTAAAAGAAAGTGCAGAAAATTTATCAAATACAAAAATACAAAATAGTAAACCTACAGATGATGCAAGAATGTGTAAAATTTGTTATAATGGAGAATTAGGAGTAGTATTTTTACCATGTGGACATATGGTTGCGTGTGTAAAATGTGCTCCTGGCATGATATCCTGTGCAGTATGCAGAGAACCTGTTACAATGACTGTACGAGCCTTTTTCTCATAGTATTCCATATATATCAATAGTATTCTAATAATTATAGATAAAAATTCATTGCATATATAGCTAATATTTATGGTGATTCTTTGCATTTTACATTTAATTATTTTTGACAAATCAATATTTTAATAACTATTTTAAAAACTTATAATCCGTCCAACGAATCGATTCAGTATTGATAAATAAAATATTTAAATATAAAACATGTAGTGAATATAAGACTTTAATTGATTGCATTCAATTATTGATTGGCAAGTATCAGACAACTATCAATATTTATAAAAAATCTTATATCAAAATAAAAAATTATTGTTTAAGATTTATTTTGTATTTTTATTTATTATGTTGTTTACAGTTATAATTACGATAGTTATATTTATATCGAAAATGAATAATGATATAACATAAGAAATAAATTAATATACAGAAAAATAATTCTATTTCAAATTGAAAATATGAATTCATTACTGATTTGATTCATTGGGTAATTAAATATAAATGTATTAGTTTTGATTAATTACTCAAGTAGAATTTATATAAAGATTTCAATTTAAATATTTAATTCTAATTTTAAATGTTTTGAATTAAAAAAATTCAAATTATTAAATAATTAAAATATCTAATTTTTTAAATGCATAAATTATTTAAAATTAAAATTAAAATTTAAATATTTAAATTGAAATCCTTGTAAAAATTCCAATTAATCAAGATCAAGTAATTGATCAAAAACACTTTATACTTATCCATCATCTATTCTATTAGTTTAAATTATCATTATCTCATTATATTGTATAATAAATTACATATTAAAAATTTAAATTTTCTAATTTTTTAATTAATGTATGATTTATTTATCATCATAATTTTATAAGTGAAAATTATTTAATTTATATTTTAAATGATTATAATAAATATTTGAAGATTTTAATGCTAATAGAATAAAATAAAATAAAACATATATTTTTGTTTTTTTGCAATGAATACGTTTATAATATTGATTTGAATATTCTTAAATTTTTCTTTTAATACATCAATTTGTTAAAAATAATTAAAAATAAATGCAAAATAAATCATCAAAAATATGTTACTTTAAATATGTTACTATTATATTATATTCAATGGATTTTTATCTGTAATTGTTGCATTTATTTCCATTAAAATTTCCATTATATGCGTTAAATAAAATAAATAATTTATGTAAAAAATGCAACAAAAATTAGCTCATGTAAAAAATGATTTTGTTATTTAAAATATAATTATGAATAACAAGTACAAACAGATTTATTAATATTTCCAAAATTTTTAATTACTATTGTTATTTATTCAATAACAAATAAATTTTCAATTTAAATAAATTTTTATTTCATGTGCATTCAAATATTAAATGAGTTTATTTCACGAAAATTATTAATCATATAAAATTATTAAATTTTATGTAAAATTGTATTTTAAAATAATTCTCATATTTTTATTATTAGTTTTTATTTATTACAATGATATATATACATATATATAAATTTTGCTTAATTTTTTTGGTTGTTCCTTTAACACATAGTTGTATGTATGTTTGCATTATTTGTATAAATTATCAAAACCTTAAATGTTTTTATAATATGTCAAAAATTAAAAATTTATTAATATACGTATATATTAGAAATATATATATATATATATATATATATAATGTTTGTAATGACAATATTAATAAAAAATACATTATCTTTATTGCTTTTAAATAATCTTCAAAAATATTCCAATTATTACCAAAATTTGTAATGCAAAATTCTTTTAAATTTAGTTATCTTATTTTTATCTAAATATTTTTAAATTTACA
>NW_006263931.1:270978-276031 GCF_000469605.1 Apis dorsata
TATTATATGCTTGATATTTCTATCTAATATACATATAAATATATAAATAAGCACATCATAAAATTTTTAATTCTTCAAATCAAAATATTAATATATAATATATTATATAAAATTTTAATATTAACAAAAAATTTAAAAAATATAATAAAACAATAATTTAAATTTTAATATAACATACTTTTTTATTAAGAATATGCGTAATTAATTGAATGTTTTTAAAATAATTTAAGTTAGATGTCGCTGTTATCGAAAATTAAAATGGCAACTGGTTCAATACAATAGTACGACACGATAGAATATAATAGATGATTATACTATTTATTTAATTTTTATATAATTTTTACTATTTGTGTTCTTTGTGATTTATTATGATGAATTATTAGCAATGGGAGACCTATTTGATATTGCAAATTTAATTACAACGGTTGGTGTTGATAGAATAAAAATTAAACCGGAACCTGGATTACCAGAAAAATCTTCAAATGAAATATTAACAGAATTATTTAGCACATTTGATGCTGAAGAGGAAATAATATCCTTAGAAAATACTGACCAACAAGTTCCAAATGCAAGCGTTAAAGTTGAAAAATCTCTTAAGTCTCAAATTAAAAAAAAAAAAGCTAAAAAAAAACATAAACATAAGGATAAAAAACATAAAAAAAAGTCAAAACGAAATTCATCTGAGAGTAACAGTGATCTTGAAAGTATATTAAAATGTTTATTAATAATTAGAAAAAATAGGTAAGTATATATATTACTTATAATTAAAAGTTATTTGTTTTTATAATTGATAGATATTAAAAAGAAAAAAAAGCATAAAAAGAAGACAAAACGGAAACATGAAGATGATTCAAGTAAGTCATCAGATTCAGATGAACCCAAAAATAAAATTTCAAAACTGAGTACATGTAGCAACATGAAAAAGAAAAATTATAATAAAAATAATGGATCAGAACAACAAAACATGAATGAATCAGAAAATTTTGAAAAATTAATGATTAAAAAAAATTCAGAATTAGAAAATATATTTGAAAAGGAACCTGATAGTCCCCAATTACCACCCATTTCTAAAAAAATACAGGATGAATCTGAAGAACAATTAATATCTAAAGTTCTTGGTTTGTATTGTTTCTTAAAAAAATTTGAAATATATTTTTGGCTTAAATATATTTTTTTTACATATAGAAAAACCAAAGCAAGGATATCAAGGAAAAATATTAATAAAAGATCTTAAAAATAGTATAGTTTATAATGATACAGTTAGAGAAATAGAAATTAAAGAAAAAGAAAAAGCAGCAAGAATGGAAGATGGTGAATTATCTGACAGTAGTACAGATAATAAAACTCCGACATTGAGTCCTAGTCCAATTCGATGTATCTCTCTTAGATCATTGACTTTAAGTCCAACTTTGGAGAATATAGAAAATAGAATATTAAGTCCTTTAAAAGGTGAACTAACAGCAAAAAATGATTTAAGATTAATTTTGAGAGAAAAAGAAAAAAAAAGATTAGAAGATGTGGATAAAAGAGAAGGAATAGAAAAATCAAAATTATATATGGATAATGAATATAAAGAAAAAACATATAATTATAATAATAAAGTTGTAACAAGCAAAAATAGCAAATATAATCATAATTGTCATTCACAAGAAAGAAAAAGATCTGAATCTCATACATGTATGAATTTACGTAGAAGTAGAAGCAGAGAAAAAGATAAACGAAGAGATAAAAGTAAAGACAGATATAATAAAAGTCGAAGTAGCGATCGACGAGAATCTTCGAAATGTAAGGAACGACGAAGATATAGAAGCCGCAGTGATGATAGAAGCAAGGATAAGTATATACGTGGACGAAGTAGGAGTAGAGAACGAAAGTTAGTACTATTTTATAATAGTATATACATATATATATATTATAATTTATAATTTATAATAAATTTTATATTTTATAAGGGAACGAATAGAAATTGATAAAAAGAAATTATTGGAAATAGCAAGAAGAAATGCAATAAACATGATTAAACAAGGAACATTACCATTAGTACAACAAGATAAAGCTATTGCTGCAATACAAGCTGGAGGAAAAACAGTAGATGAACTCACAGGTACAAATTTAATTCAATTACTAGCTATAAAATATTAATTATTTATTAATAACCAATATGTTTTTTTATTTCAGATTTTTGTAAATCATTATCAAAATCCGAAGCTTTAGGAGAACTTTCAAGTATTTCTTCAGAGGAAGATGGAAGTGAATCTGAGAAAGGTTTTCATCATCCCTTTTTACTTAAAGGACGACCTAATTCTATTATTATGAATATTAAGGTAGGTTAATCTTGAATATTCTGATTATTTCTGAAAGTGCATTATATTATATTATATTACTTTGACATATAAATTGAATAAAATTATATATAAGAATTTTTTATATATAAAATTATATATAATTTTTTACATTTCTATAATATAGCAGTTAAGAAAAATCCTGCTATATAGCTGCTAAAGAAGTTAATATATATAATAATATATTATATATAATTATATATAATTATACATGATATATACATTAATAGTTTATTTATAAAAAACAGGATGCAAAACAATTACCTACTAAGACATTCCAAGAAAAAACAGTAGAATCATCAAATCAATTACGTTTACAATTTCCTGTATCAAGTGGTCAGCATCATAGAAAAAGTGGTACCGTTTTTGTTGTTTTATTATTTTTTATTATAGATGAAGTATTTACTTAATTAGTGTGATTTGTGTGTTATTATTAAAAATTTTATTTGTCCACAGAAAATGAATGGATACCAGTTACTCCAAAGAAATCAGAAACAAAAAAACAGTTTATATCAACTTCTGAATCAATTGAATCTTTTCCTATAATACCTTCAACTACTTCTACAGTTCCAGTGCAATCAATAGTTTTTTCTCAACCAATAGCAACAGAGGTATAGAAAAAAAGCATTATTCAATTATTTTGTATTTACATTTATATATTTATTACATTTACAGGCAATAGATATTGGTTCAATAGTATCTCAAAGATTAGCAGCAATGAGAAAATTAAGAGAAAATCCAAATGATATATGTGCCCAAAATGAAATGTATCGAGCACAAAATGAGGTATTTTATATTTGATTAGAAGAATAATAATATTAACATATATTCATAGTTTATTAATATAAATTATATAAATTATAAATATATTATATATTATATAATAGATGAAAACATGGGCTGAAAGTAAACAAATGCCAGGTCAATTTACTGGGAGTACTGGAGCTAAAGTACTTTCACCTGCCGAGCTTACTTCAGGTTATCAAGCTTGGGCTCGTAAGGTAACAGTATTATTTACATCATAATTTATCTTATTATTTGTTTTCTATATTTATTTGATCATGAAAATTTGTTTTAAGCAACTATTATATTATTATAGGAATAGTTAATCTAAATATACGTTTATTACTTATTTATGTTTAGAATTGATAAAATTATTAAGCGTGAGATATTGATACATATATTAACACATATGTGTTATATATATAATATAATTTCATTTTTTTTTTTTTTTTTTTTTTTTTTTTTTTTTTTTTTTTTTCTTTAAAAAAAAAAAAGAAAATTCATTACGTGATATTGATATTGCCTGTAACAAGTTTTCAGGTACAGTCTCTGTTAAGATCAATGCTATATTTTGATATATGGCAGATCTGAAGAACTGTAATGTAGGCACAGACTATTTCTTATATAGAAATAGATTCTGTGCCTACATGGACACAGGAGCACCATTATTTTATATATTTTTGTGTTGCATAGATAAATAATAATCAATAATTATATTTTTCATTTATTAAATTATAAAAAAAAATAATTGTAGAAGTAATTTATTTAGACTAAAAATAAAAACATTTATTACACAAAATTCATTTATATAATGGGCTCTTGTGAGATTATTGCTAATTATCATCAGCTTCCTATCACAGGATGTCATCTGGAGTTACTGTATCTTTTGTTTATAAAGCTGGGATATTTAGCATTAGTCTGCATCCACCTGAGGGTTTGTTACAGGCACATAACTACGTCAGAGAAGAAACAACTTCAGCGGCGTGATGTCGAATTTATGATTTTTTGGTAAGTATTTTCATTTCAAAAATATTAGAACTTTATACAGTCGATTAATATGCTAAATATGATAATTGGATATAGAATAATTAATTTATTTTATTAATTTTAATCATGTTTCTGTCATTCTCAATTTTTTAATTTTCTTTATTATTATAAAATTCATTATATCTTAATCTAACAAACTATTTAGGATCAATTAGTATCAGCACAGCCTGTTTCGGGTGGGATGGGTATGGCTTTACTGCAGAAGATGGGTTGGCGACCAGGGGAGGGTTTGGGAAAAAATAAAGAAGGTACTCTTGAGCCCTTGCAGCTTGAAGTAAAATTGGACAAACGAGGCCTTGTTTCAGAACAAGATATTGGACAAAAAATAGGAAAAACAATAAAACCTCTAGTACCAGCAATCAAAACTTTAGAAGGTATATACCAATAAAAAATATATATTATAATAACTTGGTATTAAACTACAAATGAATTAAAATTATGTTGTTGATTTAAAATTGTAGGAAAACATCCAGTGTCATTATTAGGTGAATATTGTTCAAAACGAAAACTTGGTGCACCAGTTTATGAATTATGTTTTGAATGTGGACCAGATCATAGAAAAAATTTCTTGTTTAAAGTATATAATTCTTTATTGTTTATTTGTATTTTTATGTTATCAATATATTTGTCAATATTATTTACTTACTATATTTTAGGTTAAAGTAAATGGAATTGAATATAAACCAAGTGTTGCAAGCCCTAACAAAAAACAGGCTAAAGCAGAAGCTGCACAAATTTGTTTACAAACTTTAGGATTATTACCTGAAACTATATCTACTACAAAATAATAACTTATCAAAAGAATACAAATATAACTTCTTTAAAAATCAAAAAAAAAAAAAAAAATTGTAAGACAATGTACAAAAATTGTAAATTTAAAA
>NW_006263931.1:276138-300307 GCF_000469605.1 Apis dorsata
AATAAGTTTATCTATCTTATTGTATATATAATTAATCTTTATATAAAATTTCAGTGTATTTTATTTTTACTATTATGGATTTCAATATTTAATATTGTTATTTTAAATGTACACATCAATACATAAGATGTAAATACAAGTACATTGTGAAGGTCATATTGTAAAATTTTTTCACTTACATATCTATCAATAAATGAAAAAAAAAATTTAATTACTGTATAAATTTATATATCTAAAGATTTTATATTTTATTTTTGATATTGAATGTTCATATGCATAAACAAAATTATTTATATTTAGTAATTTTTTAATTAATTTTTTATTTAAAATTGTTTTATGAATAATTACTTAATTAATTATTTTTTAAATAATAATAATTATGAAGTAAAAAATGATGCTGACTATAATTTGAGGTTATTGTTAACATTAGATATATAAAATTCTATTAATAAATAAATTAAAATAAATTCTTAAATTCTTAATATTGAACTTAAAATTTTTTTATTTTTGTATTATACTTTATTGTCAAAAAATTATAATTTTGTTTAAAATTAAAATACGACATAATCTATGTTACATACAACTGATATTATGACAGTGAAACACCGGCAATTTAATTTCTACTGTAATGGACGATGTAGAAGTTCCAATTTTTTACGACGATGAAACTGATTTCATAGGACATGAATATTTACAAGATGTGGAATATGAGTATGAGTATGAAAATATGGAAAGAGAAACATTATTTGAATTATACCAATATTGTCTTCGACCTACTATTTATGATACAATATCATATATATTACCACTATTTATCTCTACCATAATATTTAGATTATGTGCATATTCTCGTAAGAAATTTTTATAAATATATCTAAATATAAATATAATAAAATGGTATAAAATTAAACAAATGATGTTTAATTTAATATTACAGAGCATATATCACATAGAACTTTTCATGTATTGTCAATGTTGATCGGTATATGTAATATTTATTTTTATGTAATAGAATGTTTATATACATTGTTAATACTTTGTATAATTTCATATATTACTTTATATATACCTAAAAAATATTGCAGATATATGGGTATATTTTTACCATCACTTTTTATTATAACATATTGGTAAATTATTATATATAAATATTAATGATTTTTCTTTAAATCTAAAAATATAGATAAATTTTCTGTATAACTTTTAATTTTCAGTGAATTTACTATGCCACCTATAATATGGCATAAAATACGAAGTGTGGTAATGACTATGGCAATGAAAACAATTAGTATAGCAATAGAGAAAATTGATACAAATAATTCACCTAATATTTATGCCTACATGGGATATATGTTTTGTAGTGTTACATGTCTCTTTGGACCATGGATATCATTTAAAGATTATATATCAATACGTTATATAACTAATCAGGTATATATAATTATTATTATGTATTATAAATTTATTCAATAAAGAAAATTAATATTAACAACATATATTAATTTTAGGATAAGTGGTGGATATTGTATACCATTCAATATGCATTTGTGTCTTTTCTTTTTTTGACTGTATCAAATTGTTGGGCACAATGGATAATTATGGAAACTTCTTGGAAGTTAATAAATATTACTATACTATATTTTATTTTTTGCAATTATTATTTGATATAATTATTATTAATTTCTTTTCAGATGGTTATTAGCTTATAGAGATGCATTAGCTTTTAGAATGTCTCATTATTTTATTTCATATATTGCATCTACTTTATTATTATTAGGAGGATTTCCATTTACATTAAGTACTATAGTGAAACCATTAAAAATAGAATTTCCACGTTCACTTGTACATGTTGTGATTTGTTGGAATATACCAATGCATTTTTGGTTAAAAACATGTATGTATTAATATTCAAATTCTTTATACATATTAAAAATTTAAAAGTTTTTTTATTAATAAGTTTATATATATATATATATATATTATATTATTATAAAATTTTTTTAAGCATGTTTTTATATAAACTTTAACATTAATAATTTATACATTTTTTTATATAAATTTTCAGATATATTCCGTCCTAGTATAAAATATTTAGGAAAATTTGGAGCTGTAACAATAACGTATTTAACAAGTGCTCTTTTACATGGATTAAATTTTCAGTTAGCAGCAGTTTTGCTTAGTCTTGGATTTTATACATATGTAGAATTTCAACTTAGATTTATGCTTGCTAATATTTTTGATGCATGTATTGCATCAAAACAGTGTACTAAAAATAAATGTACACACACATATAATACTCATAATTCGTGGTGGGTTTTTTTAATAAATATTATGTTTTCTGGGTTATCAATTTTTCATTTAGCTTATTTAGGTCTTATGTTTGATACATCTGAATTACAAGAAACAGGATATAGTTATATTCATACTATTGAAAAATGGTCTCAACTTGGATTCGCTAGTCATTGGGTAGTATTTGCTACATATTGCATATATTTTTTAATCAGATAGTATTAAATGTATAAATAAGATACTTATTTTTTAATATTGCAAACATAGACGTAATATAATATACTATATACGTAATATTTATACTTAATTAATTAACGTAAATTCTACTGTCTTAATCTACTGTCTTAATTTACAATATTTAGTATGAATTATAAATTGAGCAAAAGAACATTTACTATATATTCTTGTACAAAATAAAAATAAAAACAAAATTTAAATGTATGGATTAAATATAATTCTAAAAATAAAATAAGTAAAATAAGTAAAATACATAGTTTTTATTAAGTATACAATATAGTATAAATATAATGTTTACATAATAGTTTACATATAAGTTTACATAAAAGACATTAAATATTTAATATATAATAACTCTAAAAAGTTTATATACTTGCTAAAATAATTCATTATATACCGACATATTATATTATTAAAAGATAATGTATATGAAACTTTAATATAATTATAACAATGAATAAAAATATTTTTCCAGTATAATAATAATGTTGCACTTTAATTTATATTATTAGTACAGTATTATACAATAAAGAAAATCATATTTATAATATTACAATATAATGTGCGTATATTGTAAATCAAATTAGAAAGATTAGATTAAATAAAATATTTTAGAGTTAATTATATTTTTCTCTATAAAATATATAAAAAAATTTGTTTATGATTTAATTGTACATTTAGGGCAAAAATTGAAAATATATGTCCATATATACATATTTAATTATTTTTTTTTTCTTCATTTTCTTTATATAATAAAAATATCTAATATAACACTTATAAAACACATTATATCATATTAAACATATTTATAATCTAAATAATAATTAACCAAAATTTCATAAAAAATATATTGATTTTTATTAAAATAAAATTTTTCTAATATACTATTATGAGAGTATATATTGCTTTTTAACTTATTATTATAATTTTATAATCAATTTTATTAATTAAATTTCACAAAAAAATATTAAATATGATATTCAATTTTTAATAAATTATTTAAATGATAATATAAATTTTTAATCATAATTTGGTAATTTTGATTCATAATTGAATCAATTATTTTTCTTAAAACAATGATATTTATATTTTAATTAATAATTAATTTTTTTAATTAGAAAAGATTTATTTTTTTTCATTTTAAATTTTAATAAGATACAACATTTTATTTTACATTATTAAAATATCTTTATCATTATGTACTATTCTTTTAAGAAATACACTAATTTAACAAAATATTTATTAATTTTTGTATGTACATACACATTATAAATATACAAGTTATGTATATATTTTTCTGAAATATAAATAAATGTATAGCATTAGTCATAAATTTTTCATATTTTCATCATGTTACATGTTATTAATGACATATATTTACTAATTTAAATACATATATAAATAGAATAAAATAATAATTTTACATAAATCATATTATGCATAATCATGTCCAATCAACATTAATCTTTCATTCTCTCATGAAAGTATTTTAATTATTATTTTATCGTCATCATAAAAATGAAGTTCACAAAGTTTTTTTTATATATTTAAAAACTTAAAAATATATAAAATTGTTTTAGCATTTAATATTATGAAAATTTTTAAAATATTATCTTATCAAACTGTAATTTTTAAATATAAAGTAAAATTATATAACAAAATGTATATTATTATTAGCAAAACAGTTTAAACAAAAAGTAAACTACTAAGAAGTATAAAAATCACCATAAAATATTGTTTAGGCTAAATATTTTGTTTTATAAATGCTATTACAATTAAAAACATCTAAAAGCAGTGCTTTTTATTAGAAAAACAAGGCGTGAAAATGTATCAACATTTATAATAGCAACAGTATCTTTATCATCTTAGATTTATAATTGTATTTAACAGCATTTCTACATATTAACTTACATACGTTATTTACATAATATAAAGCTATGAAACAAATATTAATACATATAATTATATCTTCAGATTATTTAAAAAAAATATTAAAATTTTTATTAGAATAATTTTTAATTATATTTATAAACTATATATTTTTAATTATATTTATAAACTAATATAACATTAAAATTGTTAGTTCAAATTGTTTTTTCATAAAATTTGCATCTTCAATTTCAATTATTTATAATATTTATGCTTTTTTTCTATAGTGAAATAAGAAAATTTTTATATTTCACAAGATCTTTTATTATTTTTGAGTTATTTCTTAAATCACATTTGTTGATATGTTTTATATTAATGACAGTACAAAAAAATAAAAGCAAATTACTTATTTCTATATATTTATATTAAATAAAATAATCTGAAGATATAGTTAAAATTGCTACATATTATTAGTATAATTATATTGATTATAATAATTTTATGTTAAATAGCACGTATGTAAGTATTATATATAAATTGATCTTTGATACATTATGATTGCAATTTCTCATTAAGAATATATATAATTAGCACAATAACAAGTTTCTATAATCTACTAATTCTAATTATAAAATCCATATCATCACAAAAAATAAACTTAAAATTTAAAAATCTATTTAATATTTATAATTCAGTAGATATATTTTATAGATTCTATATATTTAATTTTTATTTAATTTCTATAATTCAATAGATATATATTCAAAAATTATATTTAAACTTTATCTTTTATAGGAAGATAAATAAATTATATTAATCACATAGATATAAATGAAAATACATATTAGGATTTTAAGTTTCTATTCATTTTATTATTTTTGTCATTGAAAATAATAGAAATTATGATTCATATGAACTATTGCATATTAATAAACATTAAAATTAAATTTTATAATTAATAATGATTTTAAATATTATAAAAAGAAACAAAAAATAAACAAAAGAAAATATTGATTATTTCATACGAAAATCTTTGTGTACAAGATTGATAATATGTATAATTTAATAAATAAAAAATCTCTATATGATTATCGATATAATATTTTAATAAAATTTAAGCTCGAATAAATTTTAATACATAATTTTTTACTAAAAATAGCAAATAATGTGAAAATTTTTAAACTTAAAAATTAATTGATAATTATCCATAATTATTCACAATTATAATAATAATATTCATATTATTTTTCTGACCAGCAGAAGAATAGTGTAGTAAATTAAGATCAATAAAATTATATTTTGTTGCTTTTACGAACGTTCAACGTATCGTAAAATATGGAAGAATTTTTAAAAATCATGTAGAAAACATTCATGATTATGAGAAACTTACAATCCAACTTTAGAAATGTAAACATAAAATAATTAATTTGTAAAAGATATATGATAATAATAAGACTATTTGATCTTTTTCGATCACAACAGTTATTTAAGTTGAAAATGGATGATTAGTGAAATGTTTTTACTGAATGATTGAATTTAAACGATGAGATCTTCTGCGTTGTCGAGATGCTTGAGTTATCAGATTGTCTTCCCCAATGCCATTGAGAATATCGGTTAGTCATCTGATAAATGCAGTTTTATAACTTTTGGTTGTTCGTGCACTGTAAGTCATAGAAAGAAATCGAAGCAGTTCGTTAGCCATTTTAGTGTTATTTAATATCTAAATTTCAAATGTAATTTATTTAATTTCATAGAAAAAAATGATAATTGTATTTAACAAAAAATTATTTTAAATTTGAACTTTTATACAATTTAAAATTTTGCTAATCAATTTTATATACAAAAATTAATAAATATATAACATTATTATTTTTGTTTTTTTTAAATTTAATAATGTCTTAATAAAGATTATATTATGTTTTGAATAAAGATTTTTTGTCAATACATGCAACATTTAATATTAATAAAAAGCTACATGCAAGTTTTTGTTAATGATAAATATAAGATTTATAAATATAATTTTTTAGATTTTTCTATATATATATTATATACAATTAATTATTAAAATAAAAATATTTATAATATTATAATTTATAATATATATGATGTATTTAAAAATTGAGAAATTGCATCAAAAAAATAAAATTACAAAGCTGACTCATGTAATAATTATTTCAATAAAAAAATATATTTATATTTATATTTATTTTTAAATATATGAAAAAAAATTTAAGATTAAAAAAAACTTGTTTAAAAATTTTAAGTTAAAAATTGTTCATAAAAAGAACTATATAACTGTTACTTAATAAACATTTTGAAAGTAACAGTTACAAAGAGACTTACTGTCTTAGAGAATGATAGCGATTTACTCGATCTGCAGACCTGAGAATCATATTCATGCCTCGCTGCGGTTGTGTAATCAAATTATTTGCAGATGCATTTGTAGTTTGAGTCTCTGTGAGGCAGGAAGTTTTTATACTGGCCCTTGTCACTGGTTTTGATACAGACATTGATGTAACACGTGTATTAGAAGATGTATTGTTGTTGATATTATGAAGTCGTGTTGTTGGTTTAGTAGACTTTACACGATGTGAAGGTTCACATGTACTATTCACTAGCCAATTATTTCTATAATTTTTAGTATATTGTGAGTTTACATTTACTTGTATAACCTTCATTAATTATAATACAAAACTAACAAAATTTAAAAATAAAAGAAAAAATTATTTTAAATAAATAATAATAAAATTTAAGAAATTTATGAATTGAATTAAATAAAATTTAGTTCTTAACCTTTTAGAGATTGTAGTTGTAGTAGTAGATCTAGGAAGGAGTCTTTTTGTTGAATCCTTTTCTTTATTTCCACTTAATGTATTAACTGTACTCTTTTGAGTTCTTGTTTGTAATAATGATCTTAAATAAGGACTAAAAAAAATAATATTTATTTATTAATTATTCTATTTTGTTAATAATTAATAAAATTAATAATTATATTATATTATTATATTATATATATTATTATATTATATATAATTAATAAAAACAAATAATAAATAAAATTATATTATGATACTTACTTTACTACTGTTGATGGTCTAGAAGTTGTATTTAAAGAAGTATGATTCGTTGGTAAACGTTTTCTTTTAGCTTTTATTTGATTCAATTTATCACCTTGAGTTAAGGTAGTACTAGTACTTGCATGATCATCTAATGTAATTCCATCTACACAATGCATTATTCCTGAAACATTATCTTGCATCACGTGAGCGGTTTTTAGACTGGATAAAAATGATGTCTTTGGTCTACCAATTATAGAATATATTCCATATTCATGAACTGGTTTTCCATTCTGAGCTTGTAATGGTTCTTTTAGTAAAGAATGAAGATATGCTTCTTTTCTAAAATATAGAATTTATGATCTTTTTTAATATCAAAAATTAAATTATTTCTAAATTATAAACTGAAAACATTGATATATTGATACATACTTTTCTAACCATTCCTGTTGATGTCCAATTACTGAACCTGGCCTACATATTCGTATCCATGCAATTGTTTCATGAGCTGTTAAATGATAATGTTTCATAATATAACAACCTATCAATGAACCTGTTCTACCAAGTCCAGCTCTACAATGTACAGCAACAGCGCCACTTGCATTTTCTGCTATTTTAAGAAATTGTCGCATGATTGAATCTGTTGGAGTTGAACCATCAAGAAAAAACAAATCTTTATGATCAAATCCAGCATCCGTAAAGATTGAAGCATCATAAATTTTTTTATTAAGACGTATAATTGTAGTTACATTATTGTAATGGAAATATGTAAAATATGATTCTGGTGCATGAAGTGGATATCCTAATAAATAAAAAATAATGAATTCAAAAAATATGAATAAAAGTATTTATCATAATTTAATCTAAAATTAAACTTACCATTTTCTATTTTGAATTTAGCATAAGGGCCGCAAAATGCTATAAATTTACCAGGAATAATCCAATTTAAATCTCCATTTTCCACTCTTTCAAAATATTCATATTCTTTAACACAAAAATCTTGAAAATTAAAAAATCCAAGTTTGTGACACTTATATATAGCACTGAGACACTCAATCAAAGATATTTCAAACCATGGTGTACCAACAGAAGCATCTCGAAACATTATAAATGATGGACTATCAGGATTATTGGTTAAGCAATTATATGCTTCTTCTGCAGTATGTTTACAATATAATATCTAAAAAATACATATTGAATAAATTTTATTTTTTTTATATATTTTATATATTTATATATTTATCAACATGAATGCAATTAATATAAAAATATCCTACAGCATAACTTCCTATAAGAAAAGCAGCATTAACTCTCTTTGCTGGATCCATTATCGTATAATGTACAATCTTTTTCTTTCTTAATGTTACTGCTTTAAGTTTTTTATTAACTTTTTGACAATAATGATATAACATAGCAAGATTTAATGGACCAAAATCATCATAGAAATTTTCATAAACCAATTCATCATCAATACTGAAATAATGGGTGTTTGGAGTACTCTTTGGTTTTGTCATTGTCTTCAATGTGACAAAATATAATCGATCTATAGCATAAAAAAAATATAAGTGATAAATACATTAAATATTATGATATTTTAATTATATTCTTTTTAAAAATTTGTTACCTTTTATGAATTCTGAAGCACATAATAATAAGTCATTTGTATCCTCCATTATTGGTTTGTATATATTATCTGATGATGTGAATACCAACTGAACAAGCCTGTCATCAGCGTAGCCGATATAAGAAAGGATACAATTTAATTAACACAATCAGAGATCATAAATATAAACACACAGAAGGTTAGAGTAGATGTAGTAAAGGTAAACTGGATCCATCTACCTACACACGGTTATATTTGCATGGTATGTGTAATACGAACGAATTCATAATTAGAATGCTATACACGATAATACGATATATTATATTAAAAAAGTGTTTGTACTTACCTATACGACCGTTACAAGATTCAAACTTGGTCAATGAAGAATTGATGATGGCTGATCAATTACGTTATAGATCTCTTCCGGTTTATTGCATATTGAAGTATATGTTATTTTATAATTAACATATTATATTTTTTTTTACTATTCAAACATAATCATTTTATAAAATATTGATCAAATATTTATTCATTATATATACAATATATCATTATCCTTTATAAGAATAAAGAGTAGTTTTTGAATATACTGCCATGTTGGTTATCCCGTAATGTAAAACTACGACGTATGAATTCAATATCTAGAACAAGAAACATTGTGAAATGTTCACTAATATTACGAATATCTTATATAATATTTTAAAAACTTTAAACTGAAATACAATAAATGTTAAATATTTATAACAATTATATTGTGTTAATTTTTATTCTTTATTTACATAGATTAAACAATTATTCCATTAATTATAAAATAGCGCACTCTATTAAATAAAAATTCCCTATATTTCGTATCAATTATTATTAGTTTTTTTTTAATTTTAATTTTAAATTTATTTGTATTTATATTTATATTTATAACAGATATTTTAATTTTAATTTAAATATCTTTTGAATTTATTATTTATAAATTATTATGTTTTTGTATCTCTTAGTTACATATTTAAATAAGAATTTTTGAATAAACATCTTTTTATGACATCTGTTATGTTTTTATTCTTTGGACTTCTACCAATTGCGCCGATCATTTATTGGTGTAATTTTAGTGTAATAAATCGCAATCATAACTTAATAATCATATTTAAGCGAAATAGAATAAATCTTTATAGATATAATTATAAGACGTTGTTTAGAATATGGTTCGGAATGACGTTTTTCGATATTAATTGAATGAAAAAAAAAAAAGATAAAATGGAAAGTAAAGAAAATACTCAGACAAATGTATTTTTGTCAGAATACATACCTTCAAAAACATTTATATTTTCTGAACCATATACATTTAATGCTCCTAAGCAGATAATGGATATATCTGGGAAAAATTCATTTACTTTTGCTATGCCAATATTAGCAACACAATCTAATAATCAAGATATATGTGTTTTTCAACCGGATATATGTGAGAAGCAATATAAACCAAAAATTTCAAGAAATTCTTATAAATCTGCTGTTAATGTATTTGCTCAAGCACTTAAAGATACTGCAATGTTTGAGCAATTAAAAAAAAATTCTAGATCACAAATTACTAAAATTAATCCAGAAAATTCAATAACATGTACAAATGTACCTCAATCATTACTTACTAAAGTAACAGCAAAAGAATATTTTATTCAATTCGGAAATCTTTTAAAAATAACTATACGTCCTAAAAAACAAATAATTACAGTTATCTATGCTACCAACGAAGAAGCAAATGTAGCTTATAATAAAAGTGGTGAATATTTGGGTGAAAAATTTAATATAGAATGGACAAAATTATCTTCTTTGCCAAAATCTCCTACAAAGAAAAAAGATTTACAAAAAAATATTGTATCACAAATTGTATCTAATTTTTTTAAATCATCAGATGATGAAATCAGATCAGAAATAGATGCTATGACAAATTTAGAATATAATGTACACAGTAGAAATAATTTTAGTGGAACTTTAAGTAAAAAACATAAACCATTACAATCAAAAAATATATCAAAGTCAGTTACAAGATTAACAAAAGCTGAAAAACATAAATCTGATAGTCAAATATCTGATCTATTACCTAATGCCACAATTGAAGAACTACAAAATATAATTCAACAACCTGCACATACTTCCGAAGATAGATATAAAGTATTAGAAGCAAGAGATCGACTTATACGAATGAGACAAGTTAGATCACATACATTAGCAGCAGCTAAAGTAATGATTGGAACATGTCCTGATATGTGTCCTGAAAAAGAACGTTTAATGCGTGAATCAAAAAGACAAGTGGCATTATACGAACAACTTGAAACCAATGAATATGGAATAAATCATATGAGAGCAGTCAAACAATATTCTAGATCTTCTGCAGATCAAGAAGAACCAATGGCTCATGAATTAAGACCAGTAAAATCTTTAAAAATGACTATGAGTTATTTATTACATGAAATAGTAAATCTTTGTGATAAACAAGGAACAAACTTGGGAGACTGGTATTATTTTTTATGGGATAGAACAAGAGGAATTCGAAAAGATATAACACAACAAGAATTATGTTGTATTGATAGCGTGGAATTAGTTGAACAATGTGCTAGATTTCATATAGTATGTTCTGAAAGATTATGTGCTGAAGAAACATCTGTTTTTGATAAAAGAATCAATTCAGATAATTTAACAAAATGTTTACAATCATTAAAATATATGTATCATGATTTGAGAGTAAAGGAAATTAATTGTAAAAATGAACCTGAATTTTGGGCATATATTATTTTATTAAATTTAAATAATGGCAATTTTATGTGGGATTTACAAAGATTGCCAAACAATATACAAAAATCATCAGAAGTTCAATTTGCATTAGAAATATATTCTGCTCTTGAATCAAATAATTATTATAAATTTTTTAAACTTGTTCAAAAAACTACATATTTAAATGCATGCATCTTACTCAGATATTTTAATCAAGTAAGATTAAAAGCATTATCAGTATTAGTCAAAGCTTATTGTAGAACGGCATCAACAGCATATCCATTATACGAATTGATTGATATTTTAGGTTTTGAGGATGAAAATGAAGCTATATATTTTTGTGAACAGGTTGGTTTAAGCGTTTCAAAAGATGACTTACACGTATTATTGAATCGACATAATTTTAGTATGCCTGTATTAAATATAAAACAAAAGAGAGCACACAATTTAATAGATTCTAAAAGAATTATACAACATTTATCTATTGGAGAATGTATAGCAGGAGGAAAAATGCCAGAAAAAACTTATAAATATCATAAACCTCACAATAGTTTTGATTTACATGGTTATTTAATGCCTAATTCTATTAATGCAGAAGATCAAAATAAAAATATTATTTTTACATCAAATGATCCATATGAGTTTAGAGATGAAGATGTAGTACAAAATGAATCATTAAAAGAAATATTGGAAAAAAGTCAAAACAATAATGAAAATATGGTTAATATTGAACACACAACATTAAAATGTATTTCAAACATTGAAGCAGATACAAATCTTTTAACATCCATAAAATCTAATTCTGATGAATCTTGTCTCTCTAAATCTCATGCAGAAATCAATAAATCTCAGACACACACAAATTTGAACATATTAGTAAAATCAAAACCAGAAAATCAGAAAAATTCAAACACATTTAGTTTCATATCCAAACAGCATTTAAATGAATCTTCTGTTTCACCTAATATATTTAATGTAACATCAACAATTTCAAATACTTCTAATGTATTTGCTAAACAATTTGAATCGTCATCAAATCATGATAAATCTCCTTTTGTAATAACTATAAATAAAAACATATTTTCAACAATGCCACAAGGAAATATATTTACGAAAAATCTTACACCTTCCACTGTTCCAAAATCACTAAATATTATAAATTCTGTAAGTATGACTAAAAATATATCAAAAGAAGCACCAGAATTTATGAATAAAACCGAAATAAGAAAACAAATTGTACAAGATGAAAAAATAGAAAAATTAAAAGTAGAACAAGAATCTATTAAAAAAACACAAGAAATTAATGATACTGCAAAAGATATTTTAAATATTTTAGAAACAGAAATAATAAAAACATGTTGTTCTACTATAGTGAAAGAAGAAATGGATAAAATATATATTTACAATACACTTGGTGAAGATATTAATAATAAAGTTTTAAATGAAGTAACTTATGAAATTTGCAATAATTTATTAAAGGAAGAAATCAATGTTCAAAAATTATATGAAATGTCAATGAAAATAAAAAATAGAGTAATTATAAAATATTTAAAAAAGTGGAAATGTAATACATTAAAAAAAAAACAACAAAGAAGAGCATTAGAAAATACACCAGTATGGTTACAAAAATATTCTAGTGAACAATGTGCAAAATTATTATACTCTAAGGAACAAGATATAGTTATTAAAAACATGTGTAAAAAACAAGATGAACAAAAAGATATCAAATATTATTTTGAATCTTTAGCACCAATTAAAGTTATTATTTACATTGGTATTAAAGAATACTTAAAAACTTTAGACATTAATATACAATCCAACTATTATTGGAAATTAGTTATTTCATGGCCAAATTTACACAATAAAACAGTTTTATGGCATTATAAAAAAATAATGAATCAATATCTTTGTCCTGAAGATTATACTACAGAACCTATTATAATATTATATCAACCAAATCAAGTTGAAACATTGCATATATGTATTAGACATTTTGAAGGTCTTATTAGCGATCATAATTTAATAGGATCAGACGCTCTTTTATTCATAGCAGATGCTTCTGAAGAAATTAAATTTGTTGTAAAACGTTTAATGAATGCTGTATTAGCAAGAGATAAACTTATGCCTATACCACTTGTATTTATTATTTTTGGTCATTCAATCTTTCAAACCCAAGATGGAGAAATTATTTCTAGTTTGGAAAAATTGTTGAAATCTGGATATTTATCAGTATACACAATTATCCATGAAAAAGATTTGACTGAGAAAACAATTTTAAATTTAACACAAAGTGCAATACTTTGGTTATCCATAAATAAATCTTCTCAAAATCCACTAGAAATGAATTATTTACAAAATATTTATGATACTTATTTAACAGAAGATTTATGGTTAAGGTATTATAATTAAAGAAATATTATTTAATAATTTTTTTTATTTATTTCATTATCTTTAAAATCTTATTTATATAATTTTTGTATTTTTATATTTTCTACAGGATATATGATAACTCATTTTTTAATGAAAAGTTATTACATGCTTTAGAGGAACCTAATTTTATAATTAATTTACATAATGAAGCAGTTTCTCATATAATAGATATAATATTAAGCCCAGAAACTTTTATGTATACAAAATTTGCTCCAGAATTAAAAAAATTTGTCAAAAATCAATATATGATGCCATGTAGTTATGAATATTTTGATGATGTTTGGAAAAATGAAGATTATAAAGCAAAATTAGAAAAAGTGATGTCTAGTTTTAAGCTACCTCAATGGAAGTAAGAAATATAATTAATTTTTGTATTATATTTAATATTAGTTTATGAATTTAATTAAATTTATATATATATTTATTTTAGGTATTCATGGCCTATAAATAATAATATCATATTTCATCAAAATATAACAAATTACTGTCAAGAAGCATTATTTATTTCTGACAGTAATGAAATATCTTGTAATATATTAAGTAACATTTTTATTACAACAGGAATTTCCACTATATCAAATTTTATCAACATTTTATTGTATATTATTAAGCAAAAAATACATCTTCTTGATAAAGATTTAAAAGTAATCTATAATAAGAATTATATGAAATACTTTCAGACATTACCATGGTGGTTGAAATCCAATCTATTAATTCAATATAAGATTGTATCAAAAAATGTTAATATTCAAGAAACTGAAAAAGAAAATAGAAAAAAGAATAATATTAATGAACCAGTAGTAAAAAAACGGAAATTAAATAAATATCAAGAAAGTAATGTTGAATTTGAATCATTAGCAACATTTTGTGAAAATAGTCGTAGTCAAATTATGGAAGTGCATTGCATTTCAAAAAAAATTGAAAATCGTTTAAAGGAACATCAACAACAAAGTTATTCATTTGAAAAAAAATTAAAAGATGCTTTATTTAATGAATATTTAATGAAATGAAATATTTTTTAACAAAATGTAACATATAAAAAAGTTAATATTATATTTATAATACTTTATAAAATCTATTGTGTTTACAGTATTATATAAGAAATAATGAATTCATGTATATACTATAAGTAATATTTAACTCTTTAACATATAATTATATCATATAATTCATTCCTCTGAATATTACATTGTAAAAAATAAATGGGTAAAGTATAATATTTATTACAAAATTGTGAAGTTATATATTATTTTAATTATGAAAATTGAAATGAATAGTATTTTTATTCCTTTTACTCAGAAAAAGTAAATATTGTATTGCTAAGAAATGCTCTGAAGTTTTTGGATTATACAAAAGCAAATCTGTACAAATCTATTTTTTTTATTTATCTTCATATGATACTACTATTCAATGTTATTTATGTAATGTAAAATTATGTTATGTAAATCTTAATTTTCAGTTACATACATCCATATTTTTGTGATTATATTTACCTATCAAATATATTCAATTATATTTATATTTCTTTTAAGGATTTTTTTTCAACCAATTATTAGGTATTTATTTGTTTATATATTATTTTAACAAAGAATTTGGTTATAAGATGGCATCAAATATTTACAAGGTCTTTTCATATATAATTTCTCATTCTTTTGGTAAATTAATTAAATTAATTAATATAACAATATTTTTAATAAAGAATAAGTAAAATTATTATATATTATTTATTTATTTTTAAGATATCATAAAAGATATATAAGATAACATATTAGATTTTAAGATTTACTATATTATTATAAGCTATTTTGTTTTAATTTTTTAATTAGTTTTTTTATTTTATGTGATTTTCTTATTTTTCAAGATTTTCTTTCACATAACTATTGTATTCAGGAAAAATTATATTTATTTAAACAATGAGTTATTTCATATTTTCTGTTTTTCTTTGATTTATGAAAAAGAAAATTGGATAAAATATATAATATTAATAATATATGTATAGTAGATAGTAATGTGCAATAATATACTAATATACTAATAAATATATAATAATAATGATTAACTTAACTTTAAATTGAAATTTATGTATATATTAATATGCACAAATATGCATAATAAATTATTATATGAATATATTGTATTATTGTATAAATCCTTAGAGACATAATGTTTACAAGAAATATAGATATAATATAGTGCATCTATATTTAAAATGCAAATTATAGCAAAATATTTATATTTTTACTAAAGTTTTGTATATTTTTGATGAAGATTTGATATAAGTTGATATACAAATTTTTATATATTTTTGGTATCAATTTATTAATATAACTTGATAACCAAATTTTAAATCAAATTTGGTATCATTTTGATAATAAAATTTATATTTATATTTATATTTATTTTGATAAAAAATTTGGCAAAAATAGAATTAATTTAAAGATATCTATAGACATATTACAAAAATATATTTAATTTTTATTTTCTAAAATGATAAAAGATAATATTAAAATAGAATTAATTAATTAATCAATTAAATATATATTATATATACATATAACAAAAATAATAATAATTGTAAATTTATTTAAAATATTATTTTCTGTTTATAACAATATTATTTTCTGTTTATAAAATTTTAAGTTTTTGTTAATAAAGATTTTAAATATTTCATTAATATTCATTATTTTTGAAAATGCTCCTTTACTTCTACTGCGACCTCTATTGGAAAATTATTATACAAAAAGTTTTAAATTTTAACGAACTTTTTAAATGTTCAGTATTTTATTCGCTTTAAGAATTGTGTGACTAAAGAATTTAGTGTTTTTTAGTGTGTCATTGTAATTCTTAATCTACATATATTGATGCTCTTTCTACAATAATAAAGTTTAAATTGGAAATAAAATAATTTAATTATTTGTAAGATGCAGTAATGTTTTATAAGTGTGCGAGTTAATTTATATTTTAAATTTTATTTATTCATTATTTCATATTTTTAAATTAAGTGAATATTTAAATTTTGAATTAACATCATTATGTCTCATTTAAAATATATGAAAGAAATAAATAATTTAACTCGCATGGATGAAACTATTAAGGGACCTCTTCCACGTTGGCAAAAAAAATGTTTAGAAACATCAAATTCCAGGTATTACTTTATTATTTTATTAAAAATAAAATATATATCTCTATATTACATGTATTTATACAGTGTCAACATTAATTCATCGCGAAAAATTTCAAATGGATCATTTGCAAATAGTACTACAGGAAAAACACCAACAAAAAAGAATGATAATCGAACGAAAAAGACACCTTCTAAAACTTCTAAAAAATCTCCAAGTATGAATTATTTTTATAATTTAGGATAATTAATATATAGTGATAGAATTTCTACATATGACTAATATATAATGATACATATAAAAAAGTTCTATGTAGATTTTAAATACTATCTAATTAGGTCATACTTCTACACCAGCTAAAACACCTAGTGGTGGTGATAGATTTATTCCATCAAGATCAACTACTAATTTTGATCTTGGTTATTATAAGGTACATGTATAATTTTTTAATATAAATTTTGTCATTTTAATATAATAATAAAATTCATTAAATATATTTTTTTTTAATTTTTTCAGATTCAACAACAAACAAATGCAGAAAAAGATGAAGAAAAACTAGACAATGCAAGTCCTTCCAAAAGGGAAATGCAGCGACTTATGGGAGAAAATTTGCATGGTGGTGATATTAATCAAATGAGAGTTTTATCTTATCAAAATAAAGCACCAGCTCCTCCAGAAGGTTATCAAAATCCATTGCGTGTTGTGTATAGTCAAAGTAAAACACCAGCAAGCATAAAAACTTCTACAAGATATATACCACAAAATCCAGATAGAATATTGGATGCTCCAGAAATTGTTGATGATTATTGTAAGAATCTTTGTTCAATATTTATTATTATTAAACAATCATAAAAATTTATAAATTTATTTCAGATTTGAATTTGATTGATTGGTCAGAAAGTAATATTTTAGCTGTAGCATTAGGTGCTAATGTATATTTATGGAATGCTGCAACAGGAACTATAGAACAGTTACTTGAATTAAATGGTAATGATTATGTTTGCTCTGTTGCATGGATTCAAGAAGGTCCATATTTAGCTGTAGGCACTACAATAGGAAATACAGAACTATGGGATTGTAGTCAAACAAAAAGAATACGTGTAATGAATGGACATGCAGCCAGAGTCGGTTCTCTTTCTTGGAATTCACATATTTTAACAAGTGGTTGCAGGTAAAAATTTTTATAATACATATTAAAATAGAAATGTTAATACATGTATTTTATACAGAGCAGGACAAATAGTGCACCATGATGTTAGACAAAGAGACCATTTAATATCAACAATTAATGCACATGTTCAAGAGGTATGTGGTTTAAAATGGTCACCTGATGGAAAGTATTTAGCAAGCGGTGGTAATGATAATATGCTTCAAATATGGCCATCAGTGTCTGTACAAAGTCATACAAACACACAACCAATTTATTCACTAAATCAACATCAGGCTGCTGTAAAAGCTCTTGCATGGTGTCCATGGCAAAGTAGTATTCTTGCTAGTGGAGGTGGTACTGCTGATAGAACAATTCGATTTTGGAATTGTAACACAGGTAAAGAAAATAATCAAAACAATTGTATATATGTCATATATATAATATCCATAATAATAAAAATATTAATTTCATGAAAAAATTTTTTTTATTATTTAATATTTATACAATAGGTGTATGTTTAAATATGGTAGATACCAAATCACAGGTGTGTTCTTTGCTTTGGTCTACAACATATAAAGAAATTGTATCAGGCCATGGATATGCACAAAATCAATTAATAATTTGGAAATATCCTGCAATGACGAAAGTTGCAGAACTTACAGGCCATTCTAGTCGTGTTTTACACTTAGCGATGTCTCCAGATGGTACTACCATTCTTAGTGCAGGAGCTGATGAAACTTTAAGATTGTGGAAATGTTTCCAACCTGATCCATATAAAAAAAAAGATACAAATGAAATAAAAGCTGTTGCTTCTAGACTTAAACAATCAATTCGATAATGTTCTTATATTAATTTATATTTATTTTTTAATTGAATAATAAATGTGACTAATGATTTGTATTTTACTAGATGTGAAAACTTGTAATACAATTTCTAGTATCATTATTTGTTTATCAATGTATTTAAAATAAATTTGAAATACTTGGTACATGGAAGTATCGAGCCATTTTTAGTTATAGATATCTCATTTTTATAAAAATAATTATATGCATAAATAATATAAACCAACATAATTGACATTTGGGTATTTTTTTTATCTATTATAATAAAAACAAATAGAAATAAATATATAATTAAAATTATTTTTTTTTTGTATTTAATTTACTTTCGCATTGTATATAATATTTTAAATATGAAAAAAATATATTAAATCTCCCCACCTTTCATATAACGATATTAAAATTTTCAGAGAACCACTTCTTAGTCTAACCTTTCTTTGAAATGATTTGAGTAAACAATAATTCGTGTTAAAATATATCAACAATCTAAAATATTTTTATTTTAAAATTTAATAATAAGATAAATATTTTATAACAATTTTTGTTTTAAAAGAGAAGTATATAATAAAGTATAATAATAACAATTATATCAGAGAAAAAACTAGTGCATAAATCTTTACAATTTGATTAAAAAGAAATGGATGAAGGAAATTCTAAAAATATAATAATAAGATCGCAATGTAAATATGATCACATTTTTTCTTCAGAAAATGTGAAAGATGATAATGAGCATGACTGGTGGGCAAGTGATAGTGCATCAAGTACTGGATCATATTATTCAGATACAGATAGGTAATTATTATTGATACCTATTGATACCTATAATTATTAATTATAGATAATTAATATTTTAATCCTTTGTATTATTAAAATATATATCATTATTATATAATATATTATCAAATTTATATGAATTATTATAGTTCTACAGCAGAATGGGAATCGGAAATTAATTCTAATGGGGAATTGATTTATATAGAATCTGCAATAGATAATGTAAATGATGAACAATTTTCATTCACTATAACAAAACTTGATTCTCAACCAGAATTGATGCGACGTCGTAGTACAAGAGCTGGAAAACTCATGCGATTTATAAAACGAAAAGAAAGTAAACGTTTGAGTACAAGGAATAAAAAAAATAATTTTAATGTTACAGTAAATAATATTGGAAATTCAGGAAAAGATGGAACTACAAAGGAAGTTACTTTTAGAGACTTTCAAGTAAATAATTTCAATTATAATTTAAATATTTTTAAAATAATAATAATATATTTTATTAAAAATATGTATATCTAGGCAGGTGAAACGCGAGAAGTTATATTATGGGTTGATCCTGATAGACGACATAAATTAGGAAGGAGAGCTACATTATGTGAAGCATATTTTGGAATTATTCCAAGTGTTTTTTCTGACAAAACACGTATTATGGTTGCTGGATTTATACCAGATGGAGAAGCAATAAAAAATAAAAATATTAAAATTGGAGATTGGCTACGAAGTATAAATTCAAATAATGTTACATATCAAAATTTAGATAATATATTATCTGAAATAACAGTTTCAACAAATGTAAGAATTAAAATTTAGAAAATATTAAATTTAATTGATATTTTACGAAAATTATAAAATATTTTATTATACAATCAATTTTTATTCTTTATTTAGGTAACATTAGAATTACAAAGAATTGCAGGTATTGATGTTACAGCAACATTATCTGGATTAAATTGTCCTAAAGTAATTATAATGTATATGATTATAATGTATATTATAATTCTAAAGTATATTTATGTATATATAATTATATACATAATATAAATATAATTTAAGTAAAATTTGAAATTAATAATAATATATTATTCTTTTTATTATTAGCAATCTGTATTAGTACAAAGATTAATGAATAAAGAGGAAAGTAAAGATTTAATGCAATCAATAATAAATTATCCACTTGGTGTATTATATCTACAAACCACTGAATTATCAGAAGTGGGACCAGAATTACAAGGTGTTTTATATACATTTCCTCGATCAGAAAATAAAAATATGCATTCTATATTATGTACAGCAAGAGGAGCTTTTATAACTCTCAATCATTTATTACCAGAAATTGCTGGTTTACAACCTACTAGGTATAATTAAAATTTTATAATACTTTCTATAAATACATAATTTTTATAACATGTATGCAATCACATTTTATAGTACAACTTTTATAGTACTACAATACAGGTAGCAGAAGAAGAAATTCATGTTATATATACACCTCGAAATGATGAGTTACTTTTATTAGCATTTCCAAAAAAATGGTAAGTTAATTGAATAATATTTATATAATATTATAATAATAAATAAATATTAATATGTATATATTTTAAATTATCAGTTGCAGTCTTGAAGAAGCTATTAATTTATCAAATGATATAGTAAAAACTTTAGAATTTGGATATCAGTCATTGACAAAATGTTTTACATCTGAGGAAAATCAATCTTCTTTAGACCATTTTTTTATTTTAATTATTCAACAATTATTAGATATAAAAAGTTATGCAAAAAATTTAGAATTGACTAATTCTTGTATGGAAATTCATAATAATATTGAAAATATAGAAAGTTACAAATTTAGAAGCGCTTTTTCAGTTGCAAATTTTATAGAATTATCAAGAGATGCACAAATTCAAATTGATGCTGCTTTAAGTGAAATGGAAGCCATGGATTATAGAGATTGGGTATGTTTTGTAATAAAAAATAATAGAAGAAAAATGATATAATATAATTATATATTTTTTTTTTTTTAGAATGAAGATCCTATGGACTGTCAAAGATTATATACAATTTTAGGTAGTTGTATTTATCACAAACATTATCTTCTTGGATCTCATTTAATTCATAATGATTTGATTGAGATAGAATCTTATCTTAGACAAAACTGTATTTTAAATTTGATAAATAATGAACCTGTAAAGAGTCTTGTTATTTGGAAAAGAGTATATCCTTCTTCATATAATCATAAAAATATAGAAAATAATAAAAATAATCAATCACTTATTCCTAATGGAAAATGGTATTTACTTATTGTTGGATATGGACATGATTTATTAGCAGTTCTTTTAGAATCTGGTGGATGTACTGCAAAGTTAGTTTTTATAGTTTTTATTATTTATGAATTTAATTTTAATTATTTTAAGATTTTAATTGTTAGAAGAGATTAATTTTATATATATTGAATTGTTTATTTATTATTGAATATAGATGTAGTGAAATTATTGGTCCAAATATATTTTATGTAGAAGAAGCTCAAGAGACATTAAAACATATACAAAAAATAGGAGTAACAACATTAGCAGCCAAATGGATTGCATCTAATACAAGACCAGAAGTAATAACTTATGAAGATGTACCTATAAAATCATCTAGTATTACAGAAAATCTTCTAGGTCTCATAAAATCAACAGATGTACAAAATATATCTATTAAATCATCTCATACTACAAATAGTAATAAGAGACCTCAAGAAATACCTTCAATTTTAAAAAAACGTAATATAGAAGAATTTCCTGTAGTTTTAGGGTCAGGTAAGAAATTATTTATTTTATTATTTTATGTTAAATATGATATAATTTAAAAATACAACTTTCTTATTTTAGTATATTCTTTGCATACATCAGAAGATTCATTAAGTCAAGGAACTGGTGGGATTAGTGAAATAAGTGATGAAGCAATGCCTATATTAGGAAGACGAGCAACAAGAGAAAAAATCATTAGTAAATCAAGATATTCAGATGATAGCGATTCCGATATTGATATATATAAGGTAATTAGTACAGTAAATATATTAAATTATAATTATATTATCTCATATTTTATTTTTTTATATAATTTTCACAAAGTTTATTTTATTATTATAGAATAACTGTCAAATGTTAAATTTGGATATATCTAATATAAGAGAAAATTTATTAAGTCAAGCTGAATATTTAGTACCAAAAGTTTTGACAATGGGTGATAAAAATTATTTATATCATTATGTACATTTAGATATGGTTGAAGGAATTCTTCTATCTTCAAAACCATTAGAACATTTAGGAAAAAATCCCAATTTTCTTATAAATTTTAATAAATGTGTTCATATTATCCATAGATTATTACATAATACAGTAAGATTTAAAGCAATGTTAAATTCAGATGCTGATAAAACTGTGATTAATAAGAGTTTAATTGCTGTTAAAGAACATGGCGTGTTATTTGAATGGGAAAATTTAACTTATTGGGTTGTTGGTCGATTATTTACAACTCCTCATCCAAAAGAGTTATATGTATGTTATCAAGATTCTGCACCACAAAATTTAATTGAAATAGCATTTAAATTACATTCATTGCACACATTAATATAAATTTTAATTTTTTTGATCATATAGTTTTTAAAAATCAAATATTTCTTATGTCAAAAATTATGTTAAAAATATTATTGATATAAAATATTTGAAAAAGAAATAAATTTGTGAGATTTAAATTGTAAGTTTTATATAATAATTTAATAAATACTCTCAATATTAAAATATATGAATATTATATATTGTACTTTAAATAATATATATTCAAAATATTTTTTACTTGTGTGAATATTTTTCATATTTTCAAAAATATAGCTTATTTTTTTTTAGAAATACGTTTTCCATTATAATTTTTATTGGATAACATGTTAATTTCTTCACTGTTACGAAATTGAACTATGGGAATTTTTACACATACACAGGCACCTGCCATTTTGCTGCCATAATGTCCTGCCCAAAATAATTTATCAGTACCGC